>NC_088781.1:26703998-27007570 GCF_958450345.1 Calliphora vicina
CTCTTAGTGGTCGACAATGTTTGAAGTATATCGTAATTATAGTTCTGAAAATATTTAGAAATAACTATTTACTTTCTATGGAAGGTGACTCACCCCCAGTTCCGATCCAAACTAATTTTCGTTGAACTTCATGCAGTGATAAGAAATTGATTCGTATGAAATTTGAAGACTTTCACAATTATAGTACTCCAGATATTCGAAAATAACTATTTATATTGTTTGATTGTGACTATTAATACAATCAGCCATATTTCGTATAGTGATAAGAAATTAATGTGTTCAAAGTTTAAATACTTTTGCAATTATAGTTCTTCAGATGTTGGTAATAAACAATTTATATTGTATGGGAGGTGCCACGCCCACTAATTCAATACAGCCATATAAAATGCTAAAGGTGCTCTTCGGACAAAGTTTAAAGACTTCCACAATTATAGCTTTCCAGATATTTGAAAATAATTATTTACTTTGTATTTACGTTGTATGGACGGATCCTGTTCGGATCCGTCCCGTTTTCGGTTAAACTTCATGTAGTGATAAGGAATCGATTTCTATAAAGTTTGAATATTGTCACAATTATAGTTCTGCAGATATTTGAAAATAACTATTTGCTATTTATACAATACCGCTCATTTTAAGGAAAGCCGTGCACAATGGTATCAAAGTAAATACCGCGAAGTTTTGTGACTTTCACAATGTTAGTTCACCAGATATTCCATAATAACTATTAACTTTGTATTGGAGGTGCCACGCGCACTTAAAATTTCAAAATAAAAAATAGTCTATTGGTCGTTTCAAATATACAGAAATATAGAGTAAAAATGTCAAGATGGTTGGACCAGTGGTTTAGGCTCCTATAAGGTACAAACAAACAAATAAATAGACATAAATATGGATAAACACAACATTCCTAATTTTACCAGTTTTTAACCCCCTGCAGGTAGACTTTTGACAAGTTACTTTCTAAATACATATTTTTGTAACTATAGTGAGCTAAATTAAACATGGTTTCATTTTAAACAATTATTCAATATTTAAAAATTAAAGGTACCTATTTTTCACGTTTTTCCCCTTTTTATCCCTTTATGGTTCAAGTTATGAAAAAGGATATGGCCTATTGATGCTCCAAGTAATAGTCTATCTATGTTCGAAATTTCAATAAAATCGGTTTAGCCGTTTAGTATTTATTGTTTAAGAACTAATGGTACCAATTTTACCGGTTTCCCCCTGTTTATCCCTTTCTGGTACAAATATTGAAAAGAGAAATATCCTATTGACGCTTCTAAATAACGATCTATCTACGCTCCGAATTTCAATAAAATCGGTTCCGCCATTTAGGCGTGATGCTCAAACAAACCAACAAACAAACATACTTACAAAGAAAAATTTATATTATTCTCTTTTGTGACTTTTTTGAAAAAATTTATTTTTATAAAATTTTGTGTAAAACAAAAATTGGATTTTAAATTAAATTTATACTAATAAATACATGCAATAAATTTATGATTTGAATTTTTTAATAGCACATTAAGCATTCTTTAATTTCCAATTTTATTCAATAATTTATCGCTTTCCATTCCTAAGTTACAGCATAAATTGTGAACAAAGGTATGTTTTCCAAAAAACAATAATGCGCGTAAAGGGTTAAAAAACTATTTTATTTAACCTTTCTTTTCTAAAATTGTGTTTTTATGGGCTTATAATAACTCATCAATGAAAAAGTATTATATTTTATGAATTAGTCGCCACTTTGGGTACCATCGAACCCACTGTGCGTCCGTCTGGCTGGGTGGATGGCTGGTTGTTCACGTAAACCTTTTGCAAAGCACAGGTCGCAATTTTAATGATATTTCGATTAAATTTGGTACATAAAAAATGTTTTTCGACCCGAGAATAAAGCCTGTTGAAACTGGTTGAAATCGGTTTATTATTTCGACCTAATTTCATGGCGATCGGTTCATAATTAGTGATAGCTCCCATATAAGGCTCACTTCAGAAAATCGTTCACGAAAATAAATTATTACACAGAGAAAATAGATTCGTGATAGCAACCGAATTTGTTGCCAATCGAATTATTCGGTTGCACACATAGAATTTTTCAGTCAGTTGATAAAGAAGAATTTCAGTTGAGGCAACCAAACTTTAGTTACCCCTTCCAAAATATTGTAGCCACAACTGTAAAATTCGGTCACTAAGATAGAATAATTCGATTGGCAACAAATTCGGTTGCTATCACGAATCTGTTTTCTCTGTGTAAAATTTTAAAAGAAAATGGTCTGTACTCATTTACTCAGTGTATGGTATTATATGGTTCGATCACACTTTCATAATAGTTTTTGAAACTTATTTCTATGTCGCCAAATGGCGCTTTCGTTTATTTTGTTTTTGAATTTTATCGCCTTTTTTGTGGAAAAAAATTTACGAAATTGTTGAATATTTACGAATACTAGTCTTTCCCATAATGGAATTTGTACAATTTGTCCCACCCTAATATGAATACATTTAAAAGTTCATCTTAAGTTGACATTTGCCAAAGATCAAGTTTAAGTTTGTATATTTAACATACTTTTTTTTTGTTTACCTGAAAGGCAAACAAATTGAAGAATATAAATTGTTGAACACAAATCGATTTTGTTATGGAAGTTCATAACATGGGTCTGTTCTTATGGTAATTTTAAAAAAATGTTCATGAAATTTGGAATACTGTTTACAGTGATGAATTTTAAATTTGGAAAAATACTTTAAAAAAAAACAAAATATTCTTATGTATGATGTGATTTCTGTAAAAGACAAAAAATGTTGTTTACTTTTATAACGAAATTCAAAAATGTTGGGGAATTTTACTGAAAATTGTAAAAATCTAATTTTTCTTCTGACACAAATACAGATACCAAAGAATGCTAAACTGTTCGCGTTTGGTACTAAAGCTTTTGGTATTAAAGCTGTCTTTTGAAACCAATTTTGATGGTTTTTTTTTTAAAAAAAAAACAAACAAAAACTGCGAAGCGTTTTGCTTTTCTGTAGATACATCCAGAGTCTCTGGTGGGAATCGAACCCGCAACCCTAATATTGTTAGTCCAGCACACTACCGTCTACACTATCGGATGTCGATATGTTTAGAGATAAATTCTCCTGTAGCGGATATAACAAAAACAAGTAAGAAAGTATGGTCGGTCAAACCCGACTATATTATACCCTACACTATACCCTAACTAGGGCAAATAATATTTCTTTTAAAATTAAAAATAAATTTCATGAGTAATTTTCTTAAGTTGACCTATTCGCGTAATTTATTTCTATATGAAACTCATTTGTGTTGGATTTTGTGTGGTCCGATAACAAATTTTGGATGTGATTTTCTTTTAAATAAAACTTATTTGTGGAGAAATTTGTATAGAAATCTATATATGACCAAAAAGTCCTATTTCGGTAGGATATTTCAGGGTAAAAATTATTATTTGTGTCACCCTAATAAACATATTATGTTTTAACTTAATAACTAATCAACTTAATTGAGATAAATTTCATTAAATTGCAAATTGTTTAAAAATTAAATAATAACCGTCTTAATACGAAAATTAATTTAGTGATGTTAATTCATAGTAAATGTCATGTAATTAATGTACGAAAGGTAAATTATTTTAACACTGATTTCCAACAGCATCCTGACTATCATTTAAATACTACAATTGAAAGCATGCAACTACTACTAGCTTCAAAAACATAAATTTTCGGAGAATTTTTCACAATTAAGTAAATTAAGATAATGGAAAGGAGTAACTGAGTTAATTCTGTGTATCACAATGATTTTTTTTTTTGTTTTTTGTAATAAGTTTCACAATATGTTGTCACGGATAAAAACTAAAATGTTAATATTCAATGTTTCAACTATAACATTTAGTACTTTGTTTTTAAATTCATTTAAATCATGCTCGAGTTAATAAGTACCTAGTAGTCAGAGCTTTGAATCAATTAATTAAATTTGAGCTCAAATCAGTACATTTTCAACATAAATTTTATGGAGAAAAATATAGTTTTTTTATGGTTAACTAAAATAATTGTTAAAAGTTCGTTTTAAAAGATATAAACTCGCGATTGGCTGCAAATGAAAGAATGTGGAATTATGGAAAATTTATGTTTTTGTCAAAAAACGTTTAACAGTTTAATCTGCGCAATTTTTAATAATCAACATTTTTTTTAATTGTAATCCTGAAATTCTAAAACTTTGTTGGAATATTAGTAAAATATATGTTAATCTATTTCTATTTTAGTTGTCTGTTGGTATGAAAACTATTAAAATTTAGTTTTTGTTTAAATGTATAAATTACCATTTCGTAAATTTTCAATTTGATGGTTTGGGGAAATAGCTCCAGATTTTTGGTTTTTTATAAAATAATACCGTTTTTTCTTTTAAATAACTAAGAAATGTTGCGTTATTTAACAAAAGTAATTTAATGGTATAAAGTGATCTTTATTTGGTTCTTGATGTTGTATGTTTTTTTGCTGAAATCAAAAAAATTACAAAGTTTGATTTAATTTAAAAAAAAACATGTTAGTCCATTTTAATTTTTCTTTAATTTTATCTAATGCCTATCTCTTATTTATTATAATGTGAAATCATTATTTGTCCATTTTGATTAGAACGTTAAAAAAAATTTGTTTTGAGGGCACCCATAAATAATACATTTTTACCGTAAATGTAAGTAACTCAATAATTGAATATAACCTACATATCCTTAGGTTGAGATAGTAATATGAGCTTCTGCTGATATTAGGAACACTTAAAATATAATCCAACATCCAGTTTCTAATATTACAGCTGAACCATAAGTCTATCAACATTTGAAAATGTCCGTCCATCCGTCCTTCCGAATTTAGAAAATATATACATATAATATTTCACTATTATATCCACTAAAAAGGATATATGGCAGTTATGTAAATCCTTGCTAGAATTGAAATGTTAATAACTAAATTAATGCTTGGTTCCAAAATAAAAAACGATTTTTACGATTTTTTTAAAAAAAAATTGGATGTTATACAGGATACTGAAATATTGATGTCTTAAAATTTTCATAATTTTGCATCTACTATTATAAGAGAACAATAATTTCTGAAAATTAATAATTTTATTCAGGTTTATAGGTTTTTTAAGGAAAAGGATGTATGGCAGCCACTCGAATCCTTGCTGCGATTGTAATAAAATTGTTCACAAACAACAATAACTTTATTAAAATGATTATAACCAAATTTTAAAATGTTAGGAGTATAACTGTGAATTTTATTAAAAATTATATGTTCAGGATATATGGGAGGCACGGATTTTTTCAAGAATTATATTTTTTCTTAATCTTACCAAAAGGTAATATTCTACTAATTTTTATTCGTCTGCAATATGAAAACAAAGCACTGTGTGACGGGCCTACGGAGGGTCAAAAATTGTTTCTAAAATATCATAACAGTTATCTCGTACCTATAAAATTTACACGCATCCAAAATTTTTCACATGTTTCAACTTGTTTTTTTTAAATTTTTTCCCCAATAAAGTCCCCATATTTTTTCTTTTATAGAAACAAATCTTCTTCGGGACTATATAAGGTTTTTATATGATGTGGAAAGAGAACTTAATGCAAAAGCATGTAAGTAAAATTTGGCTCACTTAAGCGGACCCTAGCTCTATTCAAACTTGAAAAATTATGTTATGAGCGTGTGTTTTTTGTACTATGCAACACTGTGTAATTTTTTGATACATGGAAATATAACCATATAAGGACACCACTACGTGATAAAAGACCAAAAAAAAAAAGACACGTGTCTCCCAGTTTTGACTAAAGTCATGTACTTTTTATGGGCCCCCAAAGATTTGTGTCATTTTTATAAAAAAGTGATAATTTTCTCAGGCTCATATCTTACAAACAGTTCAGAATTTTGATTTACTCTCTGAGGAAAATTTGTAGCCTTTGTCATAAAGAACAAAAATTTTGAACATATAAAATCAAAAGAAATTCATGATCAAAATCGCAAAAAACGTTAAAAAATTTAGTTTTTGGTCACACCTTTTTCAAAATTATTTCTTGGAAAATCATTTCTTTAGCTATTTTCTAATATTTCATATGAAAAGGATTTTCGTTTAACTTTAATTATCTCAACTAAAAAATAAACAACAAAAGCGAATTGTATTTTTAGTATAATTCAGATCTAATGTGCTAAATTCTAAATTTAATTATTGATAAATTCACCGAAATTTATTGTTAGGTGATAAGCTAGTTCCTATGAGCATTTCACTTGTTATACCCTTCACCATGAGTGGCAAGGGTATATATAAGTTTGTCATTCCGTTTGTAATTTCTACATTTTTCATTTGCGACCCCACAAAGTATATATATTCTGAATCGTTATATATAGCAGAGTCGATATAGCCATGTCCGTCTGTGTGTTGAAATCAACTTTCTGAAGCCCCCAAATAACTTACATACACGAATGATACATCAAAATCTCCGAAATTCTTCCAGCTCGGTTGCTATCGGTCCACAAATGGCTGAGATATAAGGAAAAAACCAGGACAACCTCGATTTTTTACCTATTTTTGACCCATATCTGGATTACTAAATCATTATTATAGACAATATGGATATCTGATGATAGATATTTCAAAGACCTGTGCAACGACGTATATAAGACCATAGTAAGTTGGACCTACAATGGGTCAAAATCGGAAAAAATATTTTTTAACACGAATTTTTTTTCACTAAATATTAAAAAAAAAATTTTTTTAAACATTCATCATGTTTATAAACATTTCCATCAGTAAACATTTTCTACGTATCAACAATGAGGAATATTATTAAGGGTAGGGTCACTCATGGCAAATATTTGCTCAAAAAAGCGCACAAATTCGTTGGAAGTGTTTAATCTTACAAGTGCTTTGTAAGATCAAACAGCATCAAATAAAAAAAAAACTAAATTTTTGGTTTTGAATCATCCTAAGTAAAATAACATTTTGATATAAATAAACAAGTAAGAAAGTATGGTCGGTCAAGCCCGACCATATAATACCCTACACCAAGTAAATGAGTAAAAATATTTTTCTTTTAAAATATCAATAATTTATATTCGTGAGTGATTTTCGGAAGTGGGCCTTATATGGGAGCTATGACCAATTATGGACCGATCACCATAAAATTTGGTCGTGTGATTTATGTCTATATTAAAGTTAACTATGTTGAATTTTGTGTGTATACCAACATTTTTAAGCGATTTATGCACGTTAAAGTGATTTTCGGAAGCGGGTATATATGGGAGCTATGACTAATTATGGACCGATCGTAACAAAATTTGGTGACATGAATTTTGTATATATAAAACTTATTTGGAGCGAAATTTGTGTAGATACATAGATAAATTAAACATTTATGACCGATAAAGTCCAATTTCGAGGGGACATTTGTATGGGGGCTAGGTGAAATAATGGACCGATTTCAGCCAGTTTCAATAGGCTTGGTCCTTGGGCCGAAAAAGTAATATGTACCAAATTTGATCAAAATATCTTCAAAATTGCGACCTGTACTCTGCGCACAAGGTTTACATGGACAGCCAGCCAGCCAGCCAACCAGACGGACGGACGGACGGACGGACGGACGGACGGACGGACATCGTTTAATCGACTCAGAAAGTGATTCTATGTCGATCGGTATACTTTAAGGTGGGTGTTAGACTAATATTTTTGGGCGTTACAAACATCTGCACAAACGCATAATACCCTCCCCACTATGGTGGTGTAGGGTATAAAAATTCAAATGTATTTTATTTAGTGATTACGTCTTTTTCGGCAAATATGTGTGACCCTACCATAACATTGTTTAGCATTAAGTGTTAATATTAAAGCAGCTAAAAGCTCTAGGTGATCATTGTTGAAATAGAACATTCTAGTTTTGTCCCTTAGATAATTCATGAAACTAATAGAAGAAGGCCATGTATATATTAATAGAAACAGCGAGTTGCAGAACAGTTAGTGTATAGTAGGCATTGTTGTAGTTTACATCAACTGTATTGCCAGTGTGTTTTTATAGTGTGTAATGAAAGTGTGTGTGTATTAAAAGAGTGCGACTATTTACACTGTTGTGTATATTTTAATAAATAAAGAAATGTTAAGAATTGTTTAACTACTGTTTGCTTTTATTTGAAATTAAAAGGAAACGGTTTATTTAAAGGAAATAAACCACCGTTGTTAAAAGGTAAAAACGTAACAATACTATATAAATAAAACTATAGGGCGGATGAGAATTATAAACACTCAAGCTTTATTTTGTGAAAATATCAAAGCTTAGACAACAACAACAATAAACTCTTTTAAATATACACCTCCTTAGTTAAACAAACTATTTTAAATATAGAAAGGAAGTTAACTCTTTGCGGTTTGGTGGTTAGTTTACTAACCACATTTTCTATAGTCTTTATAACATAGTTTATTGGCATCTATTGCCATTTTGCTAAACAATTATATTTTTTGATGTCATCGTTTATGATTTTTGGCAAAACTTTGCCGTCAGGGTGCTCTGGTTAGATAAATATATTAATTTGAAAATATTGTAAAAATCAGTTTTTTAAGAGACTTTCACGCATTCAATAAAAAAGCACATAGTGTTTATTGTTTATTGAATTTAGTGTTAATTTGATATATCGGTTTTTTTGCTCAGAAAATTTAGTCAAAAATATTCGATTTACAAAAAATTTATACGAAACAAAAATTTGTATCATAGTTATTTTTAATGCCAACCGCCAAGGTGGTTAGTAAACTAACCACTTCACTCCATAAAAAACCTTGGAATTTTTCATGTTTTGATTAATTTTTTCTTACTTTTTATAATAAACTAACTTTGATTAAAGTAAAAATGCAATTGTTTTGATTTTAAACTTATACACGAAAAAGCGTGGCTGAAAGAGTTAAAATCTAATAAAAAAAGTTTAGTTTTCGTTTAGGGTTAATTCCTGCATTTCTCCACATAAGTCGTTTTTCGAATATTTATATACAAAATAACATTTTAATACTAAACCATCATACATAATTCATATTTTAACAAGGACGTCAGCCATCAATGTTGCCAGCACGAGTTTTATATATATTTTTTTTTAAACATCAACACAAATAAATAATTATAACAGCTGTCGGCAGAACAATGTTTGTAATATAATCAAAACAACAGAATTTTAATTGAAATAATTATATTGAAATGTATGTATGAATGTATGTGTACATGAAATAATATTTGTTTATTAATGCCACAGTTTTGAAACCTTTAGGGCAATGACAGCAAAGTGCTGACGTTTAACAGCAAATTATTCATATTAAAAATTGTTTTGCAAAATACCTGTCAGTTGAGTAGATAATAAATTTTATTTCGACAAAATGCAAATTGTTGCTATGAAACGGTGAGTTGATTATGAGGTAAAAACTAAATTTTTGGCAATTCATTAAAAGTATTTTTTTTCTACACTTTAATGTAGATTTGTTAAATTAAAACTAGAAAAACTGTTTGTTTTCGCTTTTCTTATTAGAAAACAGTGGAAGTATTTCTAGTTATTCATTACTTACGTTTTATTAAGTCCAATTTTCAACCTTATTGTGCAACATGTTCCATCGTATAGGCACAAATAGACATATTTAACCACACTGCATGATGTTGGTTATAATTTCAATATATGTGCTGAACAGTGCTGTGACTTTTCAAGCGTAGACTTTAAATTACCAAAACACTGTGGGATTGATTGGAAAAAATTGAATATGTGACCATCCTGTTAGAATTTTAAAAAACCTTGTGAAAATTTGGACAGATTTCAATGAATTTTAATCTAGCTATATGGGGAATTTCATATCAAGTGAACCAACTTTTGAAATCGAAGTCTTCCGATCGAGATGAAACAATATGGGATAGTAATTCAGACACAATTTTCAACAAGTTCGGCGGAGAACTCTCTGAGTTAGAGGGGGTCAAAATTTGACATTTGGCAGGTGTTTTTTCTCATCCGTGTAACTTATTACCTATTTTTCTTAGCAAAATGTGTCCCAAATAGTTTACATAGATATTTCTTCATTCTTTCGAAAAAAAATAAAAAATTTCAAAATCTTTTTTGAATTTTTTTTCAAATGTGCCCTTTTTATCTCAAAGGAAAGCTTAGATATTTTCCTTGAAGACCTATTTGGTCGCTTAGTGGGATGCGAGTGGGATATCTATCATAATAAATATTTTGTAACTCAAGACACACAATTTATGACTTTTTTTTTTTGCAAAATCGAACTTTTTTGTGCAACATTTTTTTATTAATTTTTTTGCTCAAAAGAAGGCTAGGTCTTTAATGTATGTCTGTTAGAAAATATCGAGTTTTGTACCAACAAAGCGTCATATGCGGGAAGTTTTGCTTTACTTCTTTAATTTGAAAAAGAGTTCCGCTGCAGCACCGAAGCTTACGGTGAATGTGTTCCAACGATTTCAACGTGCGAGAGATGGATTGTTCAGTTCAGAACTGATGATTTTTACATGAAGACAAAGATCGTCCAGGCCAGCCAAATAAGTTTGAAGACCAATAATTGAAGGCATTACTCCATGTAAATTGTTGTCAAACTCAACAAGAACTTTCAAAATCATTGGGAGCTACTCAAGATGCAATTTCAAAACGTTTGCAAGCAGCAGGATAATGCTTGAACTCTATTAAAGGAAATCATGTTTTACACCGAATCATTACTTTCGTTGAAAAATAGATCCACTACGGTAACCCGAAGCGTAAGAGATCGTATGTGAAGACCAGCCAAGTAGCCGAATCGACACCAACGTCAAATATCCATGGTGCTAAGGTAATTCTCTGTATTTTGTGGGACCTTTTTACTATGAGCTGCTGAAATCTGACCAGACCATCACTGGGAACCGGTACTAAACGCAACTGATTCGTCTGAAGCGAGTATTGGCAGAAAAACTTCCAAAATATGCGGTCAGATGTAGAACGCTCTCTCTAGAATATGATTCCCTTTGGAACAGATTTTCAGATATTGGCATGATTCGTTCTTGGCCTCAAAAGATGAGCAATTCTTTTCAACGATCCCTGTACTACTTATTCGTTCCTACTCCATTTTGCAATCACACTAGTAGTTTAAAAGAAAAATATTTATTACCACTTTTTTGCGATCCTCCCCACTGTGCATCAGGTCATATATAAAATTTCCCCGAAAGCGCTGGCAAAGAGCACAATCATTATTTTTGTGCTAATGGTTTTATATACGCAAGCAGGTGCGTCGTGAGTTTTATCTAGCAAAGAATTTGGCAAATGATGTTGTTTGGGCCAACTGACCTTGATATTAACTGGACTGCCGGAAGTAAAGCAGCATGTTTAATTAAAACACTTTCCATCTACAGAGACAACAAAGGCATTGAATATTTTTCAAATGTAGCCAAAAATGTCTGCAAAAATGTAGTTTGTACGTACATAACTGAAGAATTGTCATACTCTTTTGTCACCATTCTGATAATTGTGTTCATAGAAAATTACACATGGAGTGGAAACTAGAATAAACTCATATCAAAAAAAAAAATAATACTTTAAAAAAAAATCACACATACAAGTGTTATTCTTGTTTTCACTTAGTTTTTTTACTAATACATTTTCAACACTTGGGTTTCTGACAATTCAGTTAGGTATTTGACCAGAGAGTTTTCTTTCTATGTTCGTGACATAAAAGTTTGCCACTCATTAAATTAATTCTGTTACAGCATTGTTTTATAGTAAAATTACGTTTGAAAAATGTTTTTTTATGGAAAAAAGTTACATTTTGCAAAATAGTGTTCATTTATTGTGTATTTTAAAATTTTACTTTTTATTTGTTAACAAGTAGTATTACTAGAGTATAATTTTAAAATACAGCTTTACTCAAAATTAAATTTTAAAGAGAATACAGGATTTAAAATGAATTTATATGGAAGCGTTTTTTTAAATAGTAAATCTTTGATAAGTACATAATCGTTTATGGAAAAAGTTTTATTATTTTAAATAAATATTAAAATAGTATTAAAAGTTTTAGTTACACTTCAAACCATTTGACAATATACAAAGAAACAATTATTATTAAAACAATTTGATTGATATAAGAATTAAATTTTAAATAATTTAAATGTTTAATAGCTTAAAATACCTTTTTTAAACCATTGTTTAAACTTATTTTGAAGTATTGATTTTACTTTTTATTTAAAAAAGCGTAATTTTTTTTTTCAAATTTTCAGTTATTATTTTGACACATTTTTACAATATAAATTTATTCAAAGTACTCACCATTACTATGACCTTTTCCCATCTTTCTGGCAATATATGGATTCCAAGCCAAAAGAAATGCTCATCTTTTGAGGCCGACAACAAAACAAGACAATTTCACTTAAAAATACGGGATTTACATTAGGCGGCGCACGGTGGCTCATATCTCAATTTCATTGGCCAAAAGTCCAACTTTTTGTTAACTCAGATTTAAAAAAATGTTAATGCCATTTAATAGTAAACACATTGAAACTATCAATTGTGTGCGTGGCATGCTGTTAAAGTCAAATATTTTATGTCATTTTATAAAAAATGTGATTTTTGAAAATTTGATCAGAAGTAAATTATCATTACTCGCAAACTATTATCGATAACTGGATGATTTTTTTTTATATATTGGTAGGATAATAGTGTTTAAGAACTGGTATGACTTGTCACTGTACCGTTTATACCTGATGTGTTATTAATTTTTTTTCTCAGGTAATATATTGCAGTCAAATTTGAATTTCAGTGGGATAAAAGTGCTTAGGGTCAAAAGGCGTTAAAGAAATTTTACCACCAGGAGAAAGGCCAAAGAGTCCTCTTTAAACGTATAATACTTGTTGATCTGTTTTGACCTGTTTGTTGAACACTTCTTTCATTTGAATGAAATTACTCCCTACTTTTTTTTCTATTTTTATTTTACCTTATATGAACGACTGGCGCAAAGTACAAGTCGCAAAAATATTGCGATAAAATTTGGTACATAAATTTTTTTGGCCCGAGGACGAATCCTATTGAAAATGACTGAAATCGGTACATTATTTCACCTAGCACACATACAAATGTTCTTAGTAGCATATAAGGTCCGCTTCCAAAAATCACTTTAACGAACTTAAATCTCTTACAAATGTTGGTATAAATACAAAATTCAACAGAAATAACTTCCATATAGACATAAATCACACAACCTAATTTCATGGCGATAGGTCCATAATTAGTCATAGCTTCCATATAATGCCCTCTTTCGAAAATCATTCACGAAAATAAATTTAGTGTAGGTTATTATATGGTCGAGCTTGGCCGAAGATACTTCCTTACTTGTTTTTATATGCTGATTCAAAAAACAAAAAATTAGCATTTTTATACTAAATGCTATACAAAAATTAAAAGTTCAACTTTAACCTTAAATTGCTCAACAACTGCTGAACCGATTTTAAGAAATTAAAACTGGAGAAAAATTCAAGAAGTTATCTGTCCATCAAAAATTTCTAAAATATCTCTATCGGCTCAAAAGTTACAGAGTTTTGGCAGATGAAAAACGATAATGAGCCACTGTGCGGCGTATCCTTTGATCACGATTTTTAGTTTTAATGATGTCTATGTCATTTTGAAGGGTACATATCTGTAATTTATTCTCAATTATTTAACGAACATTATAGTGTAAACAATAAAGTATTTTTTTGCTTCGAAAATGTCGATTTTATACCAACGAATAGTCATATGCGGGAAGTTTTACTTTACTTCTTTAATTTGAAACAAGTAAGAGAGCTATATTCTTCTGTGCCGAATCTTATATACCCTTCAAAATAAAAATTTTAAATATTTTTAGGTTAAAAAAATATATTTTTTTCCAAACAATTTTGGAAAAAAAAATTTTTCGAATTGTTTTTTTTAAATATTTTAAATTTAAATAAAATTTTTTTTTTTTATTTTAAATTTTTTTTTAATATTTAGCGAAAAAAACTTTTCGTGAAAAAAAATCGGGTTAAGAAATATTTTTTCCGATTTTGACCCATTGTAGGACCAATTTACTATATACGCCGTCGCATAGGTCTTTGAAATATCTATCATTAGATATCCATATTGTCTATATTAATGACTTAGTAATCCAGATATAGGTAAAAAAAATAGGTCAAAAATCGAGGTTGTCCTGGTTTTTTCCTCAGCCATTTGTGGACTGATTTTCTCGAGCCGGAAGAATTCCGGAGATATTGATGTATGAATCGTGTATGTAAGTTATTTGAGGGCTTCGAAAAGTTGATTTCAACAGACAGACGGACATGGCTTAATCGACTCAGGATCCAGAATATATGTACTAAGGATCCAGAATATATGTACTCGATAGAGTCGGAAATGAAAAAACCTTTCTCACGAAGGTGAAGGGTATAAAAAAGTGCCGCTGCAGTACACCCATTGCTCACCGAATCATATGGTGAATGTGTTCCACCGGTTTGAACGTGCGAGAGATGATTTGTGTAGTTCAGAAGTGGTGATTATTACACGAAAGACAAGATCGCCCAGGCCAGCCAAAAAAGTTTGAAGACCAAGATTTGGAGATATTATTATATGAAGATTGTTGCAAACATGAGCAATTTCAAGATTTTTGTGAGCAGCAGGGAAATCGAAATCGAGAGACCTTGAAAGCCGATTTTGCATGACCGAAATGATGCTTGAACGTTATAAAAGAAAATCATTTTCGCATCGAATCATTACTTGCGATGAAAAATGGATCAATTACGATATTCTGAAGCATAAGCAATCGAATGTGAAGCCCGGCCAACCAGTCGAATCAACACCAAAGCCAAATATCCATGGCGCTAAGGTAATTCTCTGTATTTGGTGTTATTTGGTGTTATGAGCAGTTGAAATCTGACCATACCATCACAGGGAACCTGTACCGAATGCAACTGATTCGTTTGAAGCTGGCATTGGTCGAAAAACGTCCATAATATACAGGCCAAAGATATTCAATATTGACAGCGCTCGTCCACATGTTGCAATACCTGTTAAAACCAATTGACCGCACCGGCTTCGCCCGGTAGCTATTTACTATTGTTAGTTCTTCAAGTTTCTCCAACCCACATACAGCTGCCTGTTCTTATTTATTTGCAAATAAAATATCTAAATTTGTACTGCATACTTTAGGGAGCTTTTTTGATTACAGTTGACTGGAGTCAAACAAAAAATTTACGGGTTTTACCCGGAATTTTTAGATTTTTTTCTTTACAAATCGAATAAAACAAATCAGCCAAATCGCTCCAACCGTTCTCACGTGATGCCATTACATATATGGACCATTTCATTTTTATGTATATGGATGAAGTGGATGTGAAGTTTTCACTGCTTTATAGTCCAGACCGCGTCCCGCCCGTCTACTATTTGTTTCGATTGATGCAGAATCCGTTTGGGAAACGTTTTATATTAGAACAGAGTATCCGATATTGGCTTGATTCCTTCTTGGCCTCAAACGATGAGAAGTTTGAATCTATATGTCTCAAAGAACATGGGGAAAGGTTATAGCTAACAATCGCCAATACATTGAATGAATTTATATTGTCCAAATGTTTCAAAATTCCCCCTTTTTAAGTCATACATATATAATATATAAAATTTAGAATGGGACTATGGGAGGCTGGCGAAATATTTATTTTTTTGTGTATAGTTTTACGTTTTTGTGTATAGTTTTATAACTAATTGTCCAATTTTTATATACATATAAATTCCTGACCGTTTGATTGAAAGGACCCTAACTTGTTTGTCTAGGTTTTTTGAAAATATTTTTAAATTTATTAGCAGGGAAACCAAAATATGCAAATGCATGTTTTTTCTGGTGAGTCTAATGAGCACATGGATAAGATATTTATTTACACGTTTCAGAACTATTTAAGAATTATGCATATTTTTGCATATATTTGTTTTAAGAGCATATTTATGTCATATTTTAGCGTTTTTAGAGCATATTTTACTGTTTAATAGCATATTTTAACTTTATCAAAAACAAATTTTGCCTTACTTATTTTTCGCTGTTGTGTTAAAGGTTTTTACTTTCTTTGTTTAAAATTCAAAATTGAAAAATAGATGGGTTTTCACAAAAAAAAAAAATTAATTTAAATTTAAAAATGAAAAAAACAATTCGAAAAATTTTTTTTTCCAAAATATGAAAAAAACTGAAAAAAATAATTTTGTTCACCTAAAAGTATTTAAATTTTTTATTTTGAAGTATAATTTGGTGAAGGATATATAAGATTCGAATATATATATATTATATTTAATATAAAATAAGCACTATTTTAATAATAGCGCCATCTAAATATAAAATTTTAGTTCTAATTCAAACTTAACCGTTCTAAGTGTTAAAGAAATATTGTCTTTTAAATTTGCTCCTATAACAGCAGTTGATGTCGAAAGAACATTTTCTATGTATAAAAATGTTTTCAGATCCAATAGACAACGATTTTTATTTGAAAATTTAACTCAATATTTTGTAATTTATTGAAGAAGTGACTTTATATTTATATAAAATATCATCAAAAAATATCTATCGAGGCTTTTTCATAGCTTAAGTTCCTATAGTTTTTATGTTGTATTTATTTTTTGTTATACTTGTTTTAGTTCTTGTTATTTTTGTTTATTTTATGTTACTTTACCTTTTTAGAAATGAATTGTATTGATTTGTATTGTATTTCTTTAAATAAAAGTATATTTTTTGGTTAAAATTTATGTAAAAGTTTTTTTTTTTTTAAGAGCATATTTTCTAAATTTTAAGAGCATATTTTAAAGTTATCACTGCATATTTAAAGCGCTTGAAATTTTTTTTAGAGCATATTTCCGGTTTCCCTGGTTATTAGTTATTTAAATCAGTGCGAAATTAGGGATATTTATTCTTAAAAAAACAATTGCCAAAATAACATCATAATCTAAAATATTATTAGCGAAACATATTAGCATTTCCATTACAATTTAACCATTTCGAGTCGATAGCAAAACTATGTAAAACGTTTTAATACATTTTACATGCTTCACTAAGCTCAATAATAAACTAAATATTAATCATGCTCACGTGCGTATGATTAATATTTAATTTAATCAAATTTGTACAACACTTATACGTACGTTGACCCATCACTATGGCAGAGTAGAGAGAGAGAATGTTTTATTTAAATTAAGTAGCCAGCAAAAAATTGAAAGTTGTTCAACTTACTTTATTAAACTGAATAACAAAATATAGAATATAATAAATATGAATACCTTTAGAGATACGGGTCTTTGCTTCTATACCCCTCAAATATCCGATTTTGCTGAAACTTTCAGTATTTGGTTTTTAGATGACGGAAAACAAATTTAGACTGGGGAACATCGAAAATTCAAAAAGTGCTAAATAAGAACCATCCTAATGTTCATAGCAAATATGGATATCATGGGGACAATAGGCCAAATTGGGGAAAACATTTGTTCCCCAAAGATTTTTTCAACAAACATTTTTTTGGCAAAAAATAAATTTTTCATGAAAAACTTTCCTTTCTCCAAAAATGTAGCATCTTTATATTAAAGTATACTTCGTTGAAGAGTACCCTCTTGTTTGTTTTCTGTAACAAACATAAAATTCGAATCTTTTGTACCCTTATTTAAGATATAACTTGCTTGTCTTATTTATTTTGTTTAAAACTTTAATTTCTTATTTCAAAATTGAGTACAACAATCATCTTAAATTTCATTGTTCTTGAATTTCGTAGAAATAAAATGTTTATAATCAGTTATAAACTGGTATGTATGTAATTGGCTAAAGGAAATACATATGTACATTTATTTCAACACAAAAACAAGCAATTATGTTTTGTCTGTTTGTGTGGTGAAAAGGAATATGAAATATACTTTAAATCAGTGGCCGGCATAAACAGAACTTGCCCCATTAGTAAATGTGTGAATGTGTTGTTAAACACACACTTCAATTCGTTTGCATTTTTGCAAGATTTTCACAAATATTGCTCATATTCTTATTGTGTGCATCATAGTAGTAGTCGAACGCGTTCGGCCCCTGGTGGCTAGTAGTGCCAACCACTTCATAAAGTATGTAAAGAGATACATTGATATATTGAATTAGTTGTTTTGTCAAAATAAACACATATAGAGAAGAACTGGCAAACCAGTTTAAGCAATTTTATGAGATTAAATAATGTGTGGCTCGTTTTTGCGGTCTTCTATTGTTGACCATAATTCATTGTTTCGAACTGCTATGGTGACTTGTTGCTAATATTAGGTCAACTAGGAAAGCACCCACCTGACTTAGCAACGAATTTATTTCCTTGAAACAATTTTAAAATAAAAGAAAATTAGTTTTTCCACAAACAACAATAGATTTAACAAAAAAGTTTAGCTCATTCAATAAAATGAATTTAATAATTTTACACATTACAATCGACTACGAAATTTAAGTTAATTGTTTTGAAATTTAAATATCGAGTTTGATGATTTTGTGGTAAAAAAAAATTCTAAATTTGTATAATAGTAATATTGTAGTATTATACCCTACACCAGCATTGTGGGGAGGGTATTGTGCGTTTGTGCTGCTGTTTGTAACGCCCAAAAATATTAGTCTACAGCTCAACCTAAAATATAGTGGTCGACACAGAATCATTTACAGGTTGCAATTTTCTTGATTTACATAGGTTGGGGCAAGCCCTCTTAAGTTTAGAGAAAAAATGCAATTTTTTCTGATTTTGTCAATATGTGCTGTTATTGTAAATGTTAGGCTTTAGGTTATAGCATTCGCAAGTTTCATTAAAATCTGCCCAAAAATATATAAGATTTCGCTATCTTTCCATGAGAAATTCCAAATATTGAACAATTTGACCTTCACGATTTAAGTGTTAACATTTTCAGATTTTTGTAAAAGTTTCAGACTATGTTTAAAACAACCTAGACTATAATATTCTGAACAGGTTTTACTTAAAATTCATAACAGTAAGAAAATTGGTATCATTCGCCAAAATTTGGTCAACAAATCTGTTTTTCCCGAAAGGCAACTAAAGGCAAAGATGTAAATAATGCCATCGGAACGACAATGGTTCAAATATTTTTTAACATGATCTCTTATTCATAAAAAAATGTTTTTCAATCGATTTTAATCATAATTTGGTGAAGGGTATATACTATTATGTACACCCAAAGATAGCACTCTTAATTGTTTTATTATTTTTTTCAATATTCAAGTCTTTTTTACAATAAATATATTTGTTCACCTCAATCCTCTTTTCCTTACAATAACATTTCATTCTTATTTCATGTTGGTTATTAAAACAAACCAGAAAATAATTATTAAAAAACACAAAAAGTTTATAAAATATAAAACTTCAATAAAGCTATTGTGTTGCTTATACGATGAAATCATAAAAATAATTAAAGCCATAGGGAAATACACATAGAGCGGAAACTGGAAAAAAAACTCAAACAAAAAAATATTGCTCGAAATACTGGCACATACGAGTGTTGTTCTTGTTTTCACATAGTTCTTGTTACCAATATTTTCTAACCACTTGGGTTTTTGACAGAACAGTTTCCATTCTATATGTCTTTTTTATCTACATATGATTAAAGTCCCTAAAAAAAGTTTGTTTTGTTTTAATTGTAAAGAAATTTCTAAATAATTTTTAACAAATTGACTATAATTGGCTCAGGGTTAGAAAATATGTACACACAGCCTCAAAAATTAGTAAACACCACAAAATTCATTTTTAATGAAAATTCTATAATCTATCCATCGCTGAATAATAGATTCGGTTCTGAAAAAAATAATTAAGTCGGATTATAATGATTTTTATAATCATAAAAAAAACAAAAAATTCACTGGTGTTTATTCACTTTTGAGGCTGTGCGTATATGAAATTGAAAACAATTAGATTTGTTGTCATAAACAGAAAAACTAAAAATTATGTTTTAAATTATGTATTGTATATTTTATTGATCAAATTGTGTAAAATACAGGATAGCCAAGGAAAAATTACATTTAAATTTTATAGGTTGATCCATTATCGGTCCGAATTTCTATGGCGTTGTACTTTTATACTAATAAAAACACTTTCTGTTAAAAAAATTCAAGTCGAAATATTTATACTGATTATGTTGGGTACAGGGTATTTAAGATAAATAATCCACTGAAATATTATAAAATGTTTGTATATAAATGTGTGTCAACTGACAAATTGTTTTTGTCTACAAAATAAAAACGTGCTCAGCATTGTGCGATTCAACTGCAAAATGGAAATTAATAGTTACTCAAAACAAAAACAAAATATGCAAATGTTTTTGACACTATTTTATTATATTTTATAAGTATTTAATCACCGCCACCAAAAGTGGTGAATTAGGGTAGATAATGAAGTCCACCAAATAACACTGAGAAACCACAAACTGTTAACCACATTCTATTGGGAATACTTTGGAAATTTGTTTCTTGATTTTAATTTGTTTAAACTTTAAATGCTTGTATTTTATGCAGCAGTATTATTATTTTGAGATGCATATGAACGATTATAATGTCCTCTTATATAGTTATTTTAAGCATAAAATAGTTTCATTGCTTATTAAACCTCAGGCAATATCATCAACGATTCTTACAAAAGTTGTTATAACAAAAAAGTTGGCCATTTTTTCATGTTCCAACTTTGGATGCGTGTAACTTTTTATAGGGATGAGATAACTGTTAGCATGTTATTTTTATTGTTTTCGATATTTTATAGCAAATATAAATAATATTTTAAAAAAAAATTTCGATATGGCGAGCCTACGAAGAGGCTCGCCATATCTAAAAACCCAAAATAAATAAATAAAATCAAGCAGAATTAAAAAAAATAAATAAACCAAAATATCTCTTGAACAAAAAGAGATAACTTATATATATTTTGTAGATCTCCTTTTGGACTACTTACATTTTAAATTTCAGCTCATTCGAATCATACTTGGATTTTAAATGTCCTTTTGGGAAGGACTTTTTTCGATTTTCTCGAAAAAGGGGGTCAATTTGACGCCTAATGATAGGAGATAGGGGGTTAAGATCTTCCACAAAAATTATACCCATAAAATTCCGCAATATAACTCTGACAATAAGAATTCTCTCAAATATTAACTAACAACATTTTTTCAGTTAGTATAATGCTACCTTCGTTCAAAAAATTAAAACTTTGACCCACTGTAGAAAAAAATTCAGACCAGCTGGACTATGCGTTTAATCTACAAATATGATCTACTCAACATGCCCTTTCACAATTATGGGGTCACTGTTCTGTTCCAATCAAAAAGTCTCAATTTGTTGGACAGTGTTATTATACGACAATAATGAGTGTTCTACAAATGTATATATTACAGTATAATTTCAGAGTACTTAGATCGACCTTTATCAAAATTTTATCAGTCATGCAAATATAACCATATACGGACACCAGTTCATGATAAAATACCAAAAACAAAGGACCCGTGTCTCCCAGTTTTGCCCAAAGTCATGTACTTTTTTTAGCTCATATCTTGCAAACAGTTTTTTGCGATTTTGATCTTGAAGATGAAGTTTTTTTGATTTCTTATGTGCACAATTTTTGTTCTCTATGACAGGGGCTACAACTTTGCCTCATAGAGTAAATCAAAATTCCTAACTGTTTGCAAGATATGAGCCTGAGAAAATGATCACTTTTTTGCAAAAATAACACCGAGGCCCCAGAGAGTATTTGTGGAAAATCAGCTAGCTTCATTCTTTTGGGCCCTATTGTGTTTTTAACAGACGGACAGACGCTCGGACATTTCCAGATTGTCCGTTAATCTTATGAGAACCCCGACTATACATAGGGAGGCCCTTAATAAACAAAGATTTGATTTTTGCCAGTGTCATCCCCCGTTTGGTGAGCATTATTTAAAAAATTATCCTGAAAAAATTTTAGGGTTGGGGTTGAAACGTGCCCCAAGCCCTCTAAGAAAAAATGCAATTTTGCAATTTAATTTAAAATGTTGTTCTAAAAGTTAAAAATTGGTTAAAAAACGTGTTTCAGGCCACTAGAACAAGAAATTTACATATTTTGAGAAATATTAAAATAAAATCTGATTTTTACTTAAAATATATCCATATTTACAACATTTTAAAGACAAAAATAATAGTTTAAACTGATTACATTTAATTTTTTATTGTTTTAGGCTAAAAATTGAGGCGAAAACTAGGCTCTTAATTAGCTTTTTAGTTTTTGTATACATATATTTACAGAATATATATTGTTGTATTATAAGAGAAAAATCTATCAAGTACGGTATGTCACGTAAGATATTAAATTTAATTTATTATAAAATCATCCAAGGATTGTTTTTATTTAAATATGACGGATTGTAAAGGATAAATATTTCGTTTAGTGTAAGAAATTAATAGAAAACATAACGCCTCTCACGATTCGAATATTTTCGCATATTTCTACATGTACCTCAAAATTAATTCCGTTTTATGTCACGTACGATATAACCTTATTTCGCTCAATATTTTGGACAACAATATTTCGAAAGAACATAAAGACCAAATTACTTTTCAGATACTCTTATTTTTGCAAAATCTATTCCACTCTATAGGCGTACAAATGTCACGTACGATGAAATGGAATTGTCCATATGAGTTTTTGTCTTCGTAGAATACCGTTAACCTATTCGCAAAGCTGACCAAAAAAAAATATTTTTTTTAACGGCAGTTTCAAAACATCCATTTTCAATTTTTTAAAAATTTTGTTAAAAAAATTTCCAAATTTTTTTTATCATCACATTGGGATTTCTTGACAATATAAAAGGGAATAAAAATATGAAAAAAGTATGACAATACCTCCTATAGTTTTTCGTCAAAACCTTAAATTGTGAAGGTCAAAGGTCAAATTTTTCATTATTTGGAATTTCTAATGGAAAGATATCGAAATGTTATAAATTTTTGGGCCCATTTTGATGAAAATTAAGAAAACTATAACAAGAAGTCTAGTATTTATAATAACAGCTCAAAACTTAATATTAATCCTTAATGGCACTTGGGGTTAAAATGACACTCAACTTTTAGAATCACGAAAAATACAGTCAATATGAATGGAGAGACTGGCAAAAATCCAACTTTAGTTTATTAAGGGTCACCTTAAAATAAATATACTTTTTATTTCTACGACGAATACTTTGATGTATTACAAACAGAATGACAAAATCAATATACCCTTCATCTTTTTTGATGCTGGGCATCATTCAATCATTAAATAATTTTTAAAGATATTTTGTAATTTATTTGAATTCAAGAACATTTTATGACTTCAAATTGCCGGATGTTTTCAAATGTTTAGCTTTTATTTTGAACCTTTGACCTTTTCCCATCCTTCTGGCAGTGAATGCTCTCTTCAAAGGAATCAGATGCGTTCGGTACAAGTTCCCTGTGATGGTCTGGTCAGATTTCAGCAGCTCATAACAGATAGTTCCCTTTTGCTCTTACCAAATACAGAGAATCACCTAACCACAATAGATATTTGGCTTTGGGGTGGATTCGGCTGGTTGACCGGGCTTCACGTATGTTCTCTTACGCTTCGGGTTATTGTAGTGGATCCATTTTTCATCGTAAGTAATGAGTCGGCTCAAAAATTTCTTTTGTAGCGCTCAAACATCATTTCGGCATGTAAAACCGTTGTTCAAGTTCCCTCGGCTTCAATTCGTATTGTACCCAGTTTTCTTGCTTTTAGATGAATCCTGCTTATCGCAAAAGTTTTGAAATTGCTGATTGAGTAGCTCCCAATGATTTTGCAAGCTCTTGTTGAGTTTGACAACAATGTTCATGGAGTAATGCCTCCAATTCTTGGGTGATCATTGTCTTCCGTGCCAAAATCACTACTTCTGAACCGGACAAACCATCTCTCGGACGTTATAGCCGATGGAACACATTCCCTTAAGCTTTGATGAGCAATCGATGTGCTTCAGCGGTACTTTTTTCAAGTTAAAGAAGTAAAGCAAAACTTCCAGCTTTTTTGGTACAAAATTCTATATTTTCAAAACAAAAAAAAACTTTAATTTTCTATAACTAAAGGTCTGTTCATTTACTTTCCCAGTAAATACTTGTAACGAGAGAATAAAATAAAAATTTACAAAATTACTCTCTTAAATTCTCAAAAATAGAAAAAAGTAAATGAACGCTTTTCCAGTAACAATTGTTTTATACACACAATTTTCTTATTTTATTCCTTTTAAAATGTATAAATACTCACATTTTCTTCAATTGTATTGAAAATTCTTTTTTTTGACATTTTTTCACCACAAAAATAAAATTTTAAATAAATAAACATTAAATATAAGCTGAAATATAACGAGTTCAAAATAGAACTTGTAACAGTTTGCAACGAGAGAACACTCTCTAAAATGTATACGCTCTTGATTTTTTCTCTACTTGCAAGTTTTTTGAGTTAATGAACGCTTTACCAGTAACAATTGTTAGAATAAATTACAGATATGTAGCTTCAAAATGACATTGAAATGACAAAGATACTTTTTTAGTTTAATTTAATTATAATCTGAATCATCTTTACTTTCTCTATTAGTTTTCAGAATGCTCCATTTATTCAATTAAAATGTTTATAAATCATTTAATTCATTAATTTAATATAACAAAACTAGTTTTTTAATTAAATAGTTTTTAACACCACTTCAGTTTAATTTATTATGAAAAGATAAAAAGCAATATGTTTTCTTATGTATCTCAAAAAAAAAATGTAAAATTCTCATAATAATGAAATTAATATTTATTTTAATCGAATAAATTAAATATTAAATTGCTGGTAAATTGTTGTACATTTGTTTTTATATTTTTTTTAATAAATAAGCATAAAATAGTTTCATTGTTTATCAAACCTCAGGCAATATCATCAACTGAATACATGGTAATTTGATGTATTTTTTCATAAACATTTTTCTACTCATACTTTAGAATACAAAATGTTTAGCAATATTATACAATTTTGTCATTTACATTTTTTGCTTGCGTGTATAAATCTCGGTTTTGTTTATTTAAAAAAATATAAAAACATTCAATAACTAGAAAATATATGTAATATTTAATATTATAAAAACACATACAATTTGGTTTATTCAGTTAAAATAAATATTTTAATTGCTTTAGATAATAATAAATGCAAAAAAATTACATAAAAAACTAAATTAAAAGTTTTGCAATTTTACAAGAAAAATCTAAAATTTCATGATAAAAATATATTATTGCTACATATGACCTTTTAAAGGGGGTGCTAAAATTCATCAAAGAGTTTATCAAATTCAACAATAAAACTGTAAACAATAATATTTGAATATTTGTGTCATATTGAAAAATTATATTGTTAGACCCCTTTCACACTATGCAATTTAGTTGCGCAAGTATCTTGCCCAACAACAACACAGCATGCTAAATTTTCTTCTCCTTAACCCGACATTACCTCTAGCATCAACAAACACAAGAGACTTGCGCAACTAAATTGCATAGAGTGAAAGGGGTCGTACTAGTTAATTATTTGTATTTGAAATAGTTTTTTCTTATATTAATAACGAAAAAATTGCAATTTATTACATAGCATTCTCCAGCATAAAGGGAAGCCATATATTTATACCCTACACCACCATAGTGGGGAGGGTATTATGCGTTTGTGCAGAGGTTTGTAACGCCCAAAAATATTAGTCTAACACCCACCTTAAAGTATACCGATCGACTTAGAATCACTTTCTGAGTCGATTAAGACATAAATCACATGACCTAATTTCAAGGTGATCGGTCCATAATTGGTCATAGCTCCCATATAAGGCCCACTTCCGAAAATCACTCACGAATATAAATTATTGATATTTTAAAATTTGCTCATTTACTTGGTGTAGGGTATTATATGGTCGGGCTTGACCGATCATATTTTCTTACTTGTTTATATTTATAACCATTTTGACGTGTATTATGGCAACAATTTACCAACAATTTATAATTTTAAAAGTTTGGGGTCATTGGTGTCATTAAGGGTTAATTTTGATTTTTGAGCCGTTCCTATACTTGACTTCTTGTTATATTTTTTTCTTAGGTTTCGTCAGAATCGTCCCAAAATTATGAAACATTTAGCTATATTTCCATGAGAAATTCCAAATATTAAAAAACTTGACCTTTGACCTTCACGATTTAAGGGTTAACATTTTCCGAATTTAGTAAAACATTCAGACTATATTTAAAATTATCTGGACTATAATAATGTGAATAGGTTTTACTTAAAATTCATAAAAGTAAGAAAGTTGTGCTCATTCGACAAAATTTGGACAAAAAATTTGTTTTTCTCGAAAATCGCAAAATTTAAATCTCAGGTACGGAAAAACTATAGGAGGTATTGTCATACTTTTTTCATATTTTTATTCCCTATTATATTTTCAATAAATCTCAATGTGATGATAAAAAATTCTGAAATTTGTTTAACAAAATTTTTAAAAAATTTAAAATGCAGTTTTTTTGCGAAGACAAAAACTCATATATATACAAGTAAATATGGATATATTTAAATTAAAAATGTGCTTTTATTTAAATATTTCTCAAAATATGTTAATTTTATTCCTACACTTCTTGTTCTAGTGGCCTGAGACACATTAATGGCCTGGGGAATTTTTAATAACTTTAAAATTTTTTAACCAATTTTCGCCTTTTATATCTCATTAGAACGACAACTACGTACACATTTTTATTCTTTCAAATTAAATTGCAAAAATAATATTTAAGGGCAAATTTCATTGAAATTTCATTTAAAAATTATTTTGAAAATTTTAAATTTAAGATATGGTCATTTCCACCGAAAGGTCCACCGAGACCAGAAAATTAAAAGTGTTTGAAAACACTTTATTTTATCCCATTTTCATAGGGAAACAATCAAATTTAAATAATGTAAAGAATTTTTCCATTTATTCATAAACCATTTCGAGATATTCGAATGCAAAGTCGACCAAGGCAACTTTTCTGATTTGAATATTTATAATGCACATTTTGTTTTGATAGAAGTTCTTAAAGAGAGACATTATGCATTGACTTTTGATATCTAAAATCTTCCTGAGGGTACAAAGAATCAAAATAGAATGCATAAGAAACTATGCGATTGCAAATAACTGTAAGTTTTTGCATTGCACTATCACATATTTCTATGTCCCGTACGAGATTGAAAAACAACATTTGGTATCAGTGCGTCGAAAATACACGCAGAAAGATTATCAAATATTGTGTCCAAACAGATATTTTTAATACAAATAAAATAAAAGAAACTTTACTGAAAAATACGAACATTTATGATTTTGGAACTCATATAAAGCTGGTCCCGTGCGACATCGTAAGTGTGAAATTTAAAAATTTAAAATTATTTTTTCTTACATAAATGAAATAAATCATGTAAATATGTACAACATCACATACATATGGTAAAATTATATCTTCTGCCATCTGATCAGATTGAAAAGCATTCTTTGTTATATAATTTAGACAAAAAATGGAGAGAAGTGAACTACTTTTGTTGCAATCGGCAAGAAGGAAAAGCGGATAGAACTGCGTATTCTGGAAAAAATATCCGTTTGATATTCCTGAAACTACGTTCCTTTAAATTTATTTTTTTATTGTATTTACTGATATACAATACTTTGCCCCATGTCTATACTTGATAAATTTTTTGAATGATAAACGTCAAAATGGTTGTCAAGATTAAAAATTACCATTTTTTAGTGTTATTGCTTCGTTAGGACAAAATTGTTAGTGTTTTTGCTCAGACAACTTTGTTTTGAAAACAAACGTCATTTATTGTTATGACAAATATTCGTCAAGTATAGACAGGGGCTTTTTCGTACTAAATATTTTTCATACGTTTTTAGTTTGTTGATATTATATTGAAATAAATTGAATACTTCTATTAATTTAAAAACATTTATACTAAGCTTGTTTACATATTTTGATGGAAAAAAATGTCCCGTACGACATGTCCCGTGCGACTGTGATTAAAATAAATTTAAAAAAAAGTAAAAAAAAAATTTGCGTAAAATTAAAACCATTTTTAACAGTCATCAATGCACAATATTCTAAAATTAGTCACATTGAAATATTGTCTCTGGTTTCGCTAAAAATTGGCTTTCGAATGGTTGGCCGAGAAATTGACTTCTGTATTTGTCCCGTGTGAATGCCTCGGTTTTTTGCATTCATCTTGAAAATGAAAACTTGCCCAAAATCAAACTTAGCACTAATTATAGGGCTAATTAAGAGCTATAAATTAAGCCTTTTGTCAAACTAAACATTCTATTTATTTTGACTTATTTTTCACTTTAAATGTGTACGAATGTCCCGTGCGACATAATGGAAATGCCCATATGCATGAAATTTTATGCTTTTAAAAAATGTTAACCAACTTTGCTCAACTTTTCAGCAATCAGAAAAATTTTAGACCTAGAGAGCTACTAAAAAATTTGTGTTTATTTTGAACTCTTTTTGGTGATTTTTTTGGAGTTCGTATAGTGTTCTTAAAAAAATGTTCGTGACCCGTGACTATGTTTGGTTCTCATTGCTATAAACGCAACAAGTAAAAAAACACATTGGAAATTTAATTTTCTTTTTTCTCTCCTTCTAAAAGCAGCGATAGTTATAAAAAGAAATCAATTAATTTCAACATTTTGCTATGTCACGTTTGAAGCTATTTAAACAACAAACATCCTACACCTTCTTTAATATTTGCATTCTCATATTTTAAATAAACCTCTAAACTAAATTAATTTCTAAACTGTTTTTACTTATGCGCTTAAGCAGCATTGACAGGCAATTTTCTATATTTATGTTTCTTTTAAACCTAGCATTTGGCCATTAGAAATTGCTGTTCTGCGCTTTGAAAAAGGTATATTTGAAAATCATAATCCTCTTTGACTTATAGTTGCCTGAAATAAACTTCAGTCTTTTGCAGTCTCTTTTAAAAGACATTTAAAACAAAATATCTACTTGAAGATTGTAAACGCAGGTCAGTAATTTAAAAGACTAAACTGCATAAATAAATAAAATGTATGTGCAGAGTGTATATTAGGGTGGCCTAAAAATCCGATAACGTTGAGTGGTGGCACATTTTAATCGAAGTTTCGAGTTTTGAGTTAAAGTAGCAATATTTTAAAAATAATAAATAAATAGGAAAAACATCCCAACTAAAAGTTGTTTTTATATTGGGTGTATGACTTAAAAATGTTGAATTTACGATAAATGGCGTATCATTTAAAATATACGCCATCTCCCGCATTTAAAAGTGCAACATAATAAAATGTGCAACATCTAAATATTATCCAATTTTGCTAAAATTTTCAGCATTTGGTTTTTAGATGACCTTGTCATCAAAATTTCAAAAAGTGACAACTAATGGCCACCCTATATAATACTTTAATTTTATAAACGTAATTTATTCCTTAGAACTCTGTTCAAATAATATTTACTTGAAAATGGAAACAGAAATAATATTAATATTTATTTGTCACATTTCAGAATCATGTAACACTAGGCTACAAAACAAACAAAATTTGAAGGATCAGAAAAATTAAACATTCTGGAGAATTTATGTAAGACTTCATGTGTTCAATACTGTGAAACATTAATCACTATTCCCTGCCTTACAAAGGACATACATATAGATTCTATGAAATCTGTGTGGCAAATGGGACTGGATGGGTTAGATTCACAATTGTCCTATATAGATACAATGGGCGTGGCACATCCCATACGAAGTAAAAATTTATTAAGAGCTACCGAGTGAAGCCTGGCCAGCTAGTATATGTATATATTTTTAAATATTTGAAATCTTTTAAGCAATTACTAAGTTAGGAGCGATAAGCCATAACAAATCAATTATTGACTGTAACTCTAAATATTTCGAGTATTTTCACTGTAGCACAGTGTAAGGGATGAATGTTGAGCAAATATAGGTTGTGAAAAAGAATGAATTTCTGTTATTGAGTTGTTGTTAAGTTTCTTTGTAAAACAACTTGTAAACGAAACAGTTATTTTTAACTTCAAAACAAAAACAGATTTTGTCCTTTTTATTATTATGTATAATGAATATTCGATATGGATTTTTATACAATAAAGAGCATTTAAAATTTAAAAACCAAGGTTGTCTATCATTAGCGCTAAACTACCGTTATTCCTAAAATACCCATTCACCTCAACTACCGTTATCGCTAAGCTATCGTTACCGAATAACCATATAACCAGTACTGATATTCTATAAATAACACAGGGCAAAAAAATCGAAAAAATTTTAGAGGCTTTTTAAACCCTAAACAATTTTGATGTATTGTGGTTCCAGCAGTATAATATGGTCGAAATTTTAAATTCTATGGAGAAGTTTTTTTTTTAATTTTTTTTTGTAAAATTGTGATTTTTTTTAGACTTTTCTCCACATAATTTATGATACCTCAAAAATGGTTAGTCCGATATTATTATAATAAACTTAGAAAAGTCTAAATTTACATAATCTTTAATCCGTTTATATATTACGTTTTAATCGGCTCAGTAGTTTCGGAGTTATAATAACAAATTGAAGAAAAAAATATTTTTCAAATTTTTGTGTTTTAAAAAACTCATAAAAAATCTAAAACGGCAGAAATTGTTCAAGTTTATTGCTTTATCCTAAACCCACATATAATAGCAACAAAATGAGTTATTGGTCATAAAAATAGATTGATTCACAATTAAGTGAATTCGGTCATTTTCACAAAATTTAACTAATTCTCACTTAGTTGTTGAACATTATAGTGTTGTTAATAACAAAGTTTTTTATTGCTTCGAAAATGTCGAATTTTGTACCAACAAGGCGTCATATGCGGGAAGTTTGGCTTTACTTTTTTAATTTGGAAATGAGTGCCGCTGAAGCACATCGATTGCTCACCAAAGCTTATGGTGAATGTGTTGCATCGGTTTCAAAGTACGAGAGATGATATTACCCTATGAAGATTGTTATAAAACTCACCAAGAGCATGCAAAATCATTGGGAGCTGCTCAATCCGCAATTTCAAAATGTTTTCAAGAAACAGGATTCATCCAGCAGCAGGGAAATTGGGTGCCAAACGAATAGAAGCCGATAGAACTTGAAAGACGATTTTGCATGTCCGAAATGATATTTGAACGCCATAAAAGAAAATAATTTTTGCACCTAATCATTACTTGCGATGAAAAGTTTATCAATTACAATGACCCAAAGAGTAAGATATCGTATGTGAAGCCCGGCCAACCAGCCGAATCGACACCAAAGCCAAATAACCAGGGCTCTAAGGTAATTCTCTCTCTAAAATCTGACCAGAAGGGAAGCTGTATCGAAGGTAACTGATTTGTTTGAAGCTACAATTGGAGGAAAAATTCCAAGAATTTGCGGTCAGACATGAAACCGTAATATACCATCGTCCTTGGAAATGTTGCATGATGCATTTTAATTGAAATATTGGAATCATGTTGGGCCACGAACGTTGACTAATAGCAAACGCAATTAGTCGACCTAATGCGTTGCTGAAAATTAAATTGAATAAACCTGTAACTTGTTTCCGCCATTGAAATTTCTTTAACGATTGATTCCAAGTACAATATCTCGGCATTTCGGAGTATAGCAGCGTTCGCGCAAAACTGGTGAATGTTGTAAATGGCGGTCGATCAGCTTGTTCAATACATTCTTCACAGTAAATTACACTCTTTTACCATTTTCCAGATGTACGACTAAATGAATAACAGTTGGATGTCTTTCATGAATGGTAAATGAAAAAATGCGCCAAATTGCTTCGTTACTGCTCACATAGCGGCTCATTTAAAATTGAGTGACTTCATCGTTGGAATTCTCCTCACTTACTTAGCCATGGCACTGCCTCTGGTTACATATTTGCATATACAGACAAATTCCGGTATAACGAACGATATGTTGTCAGGTCCATTCGTTATATCGAGATCTATTTTTTTAATAAGTTTTAAAGTTTTAAGTTTTAGCTTGACTTGAGATGCATTACCAAGAATTAATAAAGCCCTCATTGAAAGGGATTGCGGTTCTAAAATTTATCCTACCATTAAAAGTGTCCATTATTTCAATGATGGTAATTTACGACAACACTTTTTTACGAATAAAGCGGCGTTTATTTGCCTTTGTTCCACATTCATTAGCGTTACCCAAAATTGTTCACTAGTTCCTCTAGCGTGAACAAACAAGTTTTCTGGTATCATTTTCCAATATATCGCTTTGAGAGTAACACCAGGAGATTGTGCTCAACTATAATTGTATGCTGATTCTTTAATAAGACTTATTTTTTTGAATACAGATATCACTTGCATGAAATCCACCATTATAAAGCCTTTTTGTATTTCTAGGGCTCTGGAGCAATTATTTTAACTTCAATGTGTTTTTACATCTGTTCGGCTAATCAACAATTAAATTCTTTTCTACAATGGGAATCACATCATTCTTTATAGATCTATGATTATTTGAGCCATTCTTGATAGATTGATATAATTGTCTATGTTAAAAATTTTATCGTTCGTTTTTTTTTGTTTTATTTTTCTCAACATTCGTTATATCGAATACAAAATTGTTGAACCGTTCGTTATATATCATGGTTGTACGTCATATCGGATTTTCTTTAAATTGAGATTTGTTATACCGGGATTTGCCGGTATATTTGATAAGTGGGCGTATTAGTGGGCGAGGACAATTTTTCTTGCTGTCAAAAAGTTTGTGGACTATTGCGAACATTCAAAAAAATACGAAAATCGGTCCAGGTGTTCTGCGATTTTGGATATATCGAAAAAAATCGGCGTGGTCCATTTTTGTTTCAGTAAATACTTAAATTGGATGTCTATGATCATTTGAAAAAAGTGGGCGTAAAATTGGGCATGGTAAATTTTTATTTCCGTAAAACCCTAAGCTGGACTATGACGAACATTTAAAAAAAATTGTAAAAATCGGTCCAGGAGTTCCGCTATATAGTCCAGATCGTGCTCAGTCCGACTACTATTTATTTCGATCGATGCAGAAAGCTCTCTTTCAGATACACTTCACTTTGGAACAGAGTATGTATCCGATATTGCCTTGATTTGTTCTCGGCCTCAAAAGATGAGCAGTTATTTTGGCTCGGAATCCAAATGTTGCCAGAGACATGGGAAAAAGTCATAGCTAAACAATGGCCAATACTTTGAATAAATTTATATTATATTATATTTATATTTTTCTTTTAAAATATCAATAATTTATATTCGTGAGTGATTTTCGGAAGTGGGCCTTATATGGGAGCTATGACCAATTATGGACCGATCACCATAAAATTAGGTCGTATGATTTATGTCTATATTAAAGATAACTATGTTGAATTTTGTGTGTATACCAACATTTTTAAGCGATTTATGCACGTTAAAGTGATTTTTGGAAGCGGGTCTATATGGGAGCTATGACTAATTATGGACCGATCGTAACAAAATTTGGTGACATGAATTTTGTATATATAAAACTTATTTGGAGCGAAATTTGTGTAGATACATATATAAATTAAACATTTATGACCGATAAAGTCCAATTTCGAGGGGACATTTGTATGGGGGCTAGGTGAAATAATGGACCGATTTCAGCCAGTTTCAATAGGCTTGGTCCTTGAGCCGAAAAAATAATATGTACCAAATTTGATTGAAGTATCTTCCAAATTGCGACCTGTACTCTGCGCACAAGGTTTACATGGACAGCCAGCCAGCCGACCAGACGGACGGACGGACATCGTTTAATCGACTCAGAAAGTGATTCTAAGTCGATCGGTATACTTTAAGGTGGGTGTTAGACTAATATTTTTGGGCGTTAAAAACATCTGCACAAACGCATAATACCTTCCCCACTATGGTGGTGTAGGGTATAAACAGATTTTGTCCTTTTTATTATTATGTATAATGAATATTCGATATGGATTTTTATACTATAAAGAGCATTTAAAATTTAAAAACCAAGGTTGTCTAACATTAGCGCTAAACTACCGTTATTCCTAAAATACCCATTCACCTCAACTACCGTTATCGCTAAGCTATCGTTACCGAATAACCATATAACCATTACTGATATTCTATAAATAACATAGGGCAATAAAATCGGAAAAATTTTAGAGGCTTTTTAAACTACTACACAATTTTGATGTATTGTGGTTCCAGCAGTACAAATATGGTCAAAATTTCAAATTCTATTTTAGGTTTTTTTTTGTAAAATTGTGAATTTTTTTAGACTTTTCTCTACATAATTTATGATATCTCAAAAATGGTTAGTCCGATATTATTATAATAAACTTAGAAAAGTCTAAATTTACATAATCTTTAATCCGTTTATATATTACGTTTTAATCGGCTCAGTATTTTCGGAGTTATAATAACAAATTTAAGCAAAAAATATATTTTTTACGTGAAAATCGAAAATGGCAGAAATTGTTCAGGTTTATTGCTTTATCGTAAACCCACATATAATAGCAACAAAATGAGATATTGATCATAAAAATCGATTGATTTTTTTTCGAATTTATTCACAATTAAGTGAATTCACTCATTTTCAAAAAATTTAACACAATATATAAACAGATTAATGGTTATGTAAATTTGAACTTTTCTAAGTTAACTTCAATAATATCGCACTAACTCTTTTTGAGTTATCATAAATTATGTGGAGAAATATTGAAAAAAATTCACAATTTTAGAAAAAAAAAATTTAAAAAAATAGAATTCAAGAATTTTATTATTTTTGTACTTAGATAACCATGATGCATCAAATCTATATAGTGGTTAGTAAAGCTTTTTTTTGATGTTGACCTGTGTTAATTTTCAATTTTGAAAATATAAATTTTTGATTTCAATATACAATTGAGTTGAATTATATATACTTTAAAATGTAATATAATACATCCTCACACAACTTATTTAAAATTTGTATAAGTTTTATTAATAATTTAATTCATGATGAAATTACCGTTAACATTAAATTATCGTTACCGAAATAACTGCAATTGCCCTTACAAATTCGTAACTGTTACATTTTGTTTGCAAATACCATTATATACAAAGATTGTATTTTGTTGATGACACAATTTGTCTAACTTAAAGTAAGTATATAAAAAGCTGAAATGGTTATAAAAACAGAAAAACTGTCTTTGAATTTCTGTGAAATTTACTTATAATATAAGTACCTACAATAAACTCACTTTAATGTTATCTATTGGTGTATGAGTTGAAAATGTGGGATTTGCAATAGACGGTGTGTGTATCTTTTAAACGCGGTTTTTATTTTTAATAACTTATATGTAATTTTGAAGCGTACAGGTCTGTCATTTATTCTCAATTTGTTATTGAACAATATAGTGTGAACAACAAAGTTTCTTTGCTTCGAAAATGTCGAATTTTGTACCAATAAAGTGTCATATGCGGGAAGTTTTGCTTTACTTTTTTTTAATTTGAAAATAAGTGCAGCTGAAGCACACCGCTTGCTCACCAAAGCTTATGGTGAATGTGTTCCATCAGTTTCAACGTGCGAGAGATGGTTTGTGAGGCTCAGCCCAAATATCCATGGCTCTAAAGTAATTATCTGTATTTGGTGGGAACAAAAGAATTCTATATATTATGAGCTGCCGAAATCTAACCAGAATATCTCAGTATTCGAAGGCAACTGATTTATTTAAAGATAGAATTAGCTGAAAAACGTCAAGAATATGCGGCCAGACATCAAACCGTAATATTCCATTATGACAACGCCATCAGTTTGCTTTGCTGCAAAACATTGGCCATCGCACTGTTCGTGGAAATGTTGCATGTAGGATTTTTATTGAATAACAACAACGCCTTCCAATAACGTAGCTGCAATTCCTGATGAAGCAAGTGCAAGTGCAATATGATTCAGCGAGGCAAAATCAACGCTATCAAAAAAGTGTTTCCAGTTCCATCTTTAATGACAGTGTCGAAAGCTTATTTTTGTTGTCGATTCATCAGTGGAACGTTTCCTCGAACTGATTCCCTCATGTCATCGCAAACATATTATTTTTCGCGTCGTAACTCTTGATTAAATGTGTCGTGCATCGGATAATACCTTTTTCGACATCATCAAGTACATGTCCTCAATTAATATCAAAGTTTCGTTGTAAATTTCCTCGCTCAGTTGCAAATATGAATTTGATGTTCTAATACGCATATGATGCAAAATATCATCACACATGACATCATTGTATTTGCTCCACAAATCAGTCGGTTTGATGGGGAAGCATATTGATACAATTATCGAAAACAAAGTGTTTATATTTGACGAGCTTTTGACGAAAGCACTGCATACCGAGGGTGTATTCCCCATGAGTGTCATTCTCTAAAATCGCAAGCGTTGACACGCTTCTCTATACGTGTCACACAATTCCCCATTTATATTTCGCAAATCTTCGAATGATGTTGGGCCACGAACGTTGACTAATAGCAAACGCAAATAGAAACAATCATCGTTTCTTAGATGGAATGTGTAAATGCAACCTAAAGCGTAGGTCAATAATAAATGGGGGAAACCTGAAACTGGATTTCCTTGTTTCCGCCGTTGAAATTCCTTTGCGATTGATTCCAAGTATCAATATCTTGGCAGGGTTCGGGCAAATCTTGCCAATATTGTAGATGGCGGTCGATCAACTCGTTGTAATACTTTCTCTGTAAAGTACACTCTCTGACCATTTTACAAATGTACGGCTAATATGAACAACAGTTGGATGTCTTTCATGAATGGTAAATTTCAAATTGAGTGAATTCATCGTTGGAATTCTCCTCACTAACTTAGCCATGTCACTGCCTTTGGTTAAGTGGGCGTATTAGTGGGCGTGGACAATTTTTCTTGCTGTAAAAAACTTTTGTGGACTATTGCGAACATTTCAAAAAAATTACCCAAATCGGACCAGGCGTTATGCGATTTCAGATATGTATTTCGACAAAAGTGGGCGTGGTCTATGTTTGTTTCATTAAAAACTTAAATTGGACTTAAACAGCCGTTTTGTGTGGACGTAAAAGTGGGCTTGGTCAATTTCCGTCCGACTAGTATTTATTTTCATCGATGCAGAAAGCTCTCTTTCAGATACACTTCACTTTGGAACAGAGTATGTATTCGATATTTTGCTTTATTCGTTCTTGGCCTCAAAATATGAGCAGTTCTTTTGTCGCGGAATCCATATGTTGCCAGTGATATGGCAAATAGTCATAGCTAAACAATGGCCAATACTTTGAATAAATTTATATTGTACAAGTGTTTCAAAATAAAAGCTAAACATTTGAAAAAATCTCACAATTTTATGTTATACACCCAATATAATTTGTGAAAAGTAGATACAATTTCCATCCAGCTGATAGTATTTTTAGCATATCAAACGAATGTAAAATGAAAACATTTCGATTCAACTATTCATGTTAAAAGAAACCGAAGTCAACAACAGCAATCTAAATAAAGAATTTTTAATGAATATATCGCTCATTGGCTGCAACAACGTCATAATTCAAAAAACCCAAAAGTAAATAAGTTGTTTTAATAACTGACAAAGCTTTTAAAATTACATGCAATATCGCAAATAGAAACATTTTGTCCTAACTTCCTAAACTATTGTCTATTACATGGAATTGTGTGTTATTTTAGTGGGGCGTTGCCGATTGTGTGGTCAGCATCCTTAAGTTATCTAGAAAGCTGAAATATTTTGTTATTGTTCCTTAATAAATTAAAAGAAATATATGAATTTAATATCTAAAAATGCTTCTCTTGAAAAATTTAATTTTTTGACTTATGACGACTTTGCAGCAAATGAGCGATATGTACTTACTGCCTTGTATTCGTATAAAAACTTATTAACCGAACAACTTTCAATAAATATTGGAAACATATTATTTGCCAATTTATGAAAAAAAAATTTTCTAGGTCAAACCGTTTATTTCCTTTTCTTTCTTGGGTCTTGTAACAGGCTATAATTTTTATGTTTTCTTTTATCAGCACATTTATTTTCAGTATTCTTACTTACATTCATTAAGATATTTTTTTTTTTTTTGATACAAATTTCTTAATAAAGAAAACAATATTAAAATTCCTTGATGTTGATGTTCACATATTGCCAAAAGATGCTGACAAGGAAATTAACCCTTTTCCATGTTAAAGTCTGGCAACAAGACAACATCTTTTTTCCTAGGGTTTTAAATTTATTGCAAGTTGTTTACTTTTTTATTATGTAATATTTGCTATAAAGTTTTGTTTCTTTTCATAAAAATCTCAATAATGTGCATTTTCTTAAGATGGTTATTTTTATGGTAATTCTGGTTATAACATTAACTGTTTGGTTAGATTAAGTAGTTTAGTAATGACCAATAAGTATTGTAACACATGGAACAATGCCAATAATTGGACATACAAATCGGTATTTATAAACTTTGAGTTTTATTTCTCACTTGAAAATTTCACAAAATTGTTTGAAGTCTTACGCCAAAAATGTCTTAAGTCTTAAACCCTGTTTATGGATTTAAATTCAACGGAAGTTTAACTCTTATTTATGTACCATTTGTTATTATAATATTTACGGATGATGGCAGGTTAATGCAAGGATTTTTTTTTAAATTTGTTTTGCCCATATACCTCATATCTGTATAATTTCCTTTAGTAAAATTGTTTATACATTTTGCCATTATTAACAGCAATTTATTTCTTAATTTGCGTATTTACGATTCATATTCTCTAAGGCATTCATCACGTTTTAAATGCAATCATATTTGCAATTATTTTAAGCATAAGTAAAGACAAGTAAGAGTATTATATTCGGCAGCGCCGAATCTTGTATACCCAACATCAATATGTAATTTTGGTCTTCTCTGGCGGCTTGTAGGGATTATTCACAAAAGTTTGTAAAAAGATTAAGGTTCATATAAAGCTTGTTTATGTTCAATTTCATTACTATATTAATTACACTGGCCAACAAATTGAGACTTTTTAATTGGAACAGAAATAAGTGTCAAATTGACCCCTAAAGAGAGGAGCTAGAGTGTTAAGATCTTCCACAAAAATATTCCCCATAAAATTCCACAATACCATCTGACAATAAGAATTCTCTTAGACATTACCTTACAACATTTTTGACAGTTAGACATAAACTTACAACATTTTTGACAGTTAGTATAACGATCCCTTCGATCAAAAAATGAAAATTTTGACCCACTGTAAAAATGGACTATAAGTTTATTCTACAAAAATTATCTACTCAACACGACCTTTCAGAATTATAGGGTTGCTTTTCTGTTCCAAAAATCCTGTTGGACAGTGTCATTACACCGTACGACACTCAGTATTAGACACGAACCGGATGATATACATACGTCTGAAACAATAAATTAAATGGAGAAAAATTGCGTTTTCAGTTTTTCATTTCGTGATCCTGTTTCCGTTTTAAAAGGACTTCGAATTTTCAGAGGAGTAAATTTTTCAACAAGTAAGAAAGTATGGTCGGTCAAGCCCGACCCTAAGTAAAAGAACAAAAACATTTTTCTTTTAAAATTTCATAATTTATATTTTTGAGTGATTTTCGGAAGTGGGCATTATATGGGGGCTATGACCAATTATGGACCGATCACCATGAAATTAGGTCGTGTGATTTATGTCTATATTAAAGTTAACTATGTTGAATTTTGTGTGTTTACCAACATTTTTAAGCGATTTATGCACGTTAAAGAGATTTTCGGAAGCGGGTCTATATGGGAGCTATGGCTAATTATGAACCGATCGTAACAAAATTTGGTGACATGAATTTTGTGTATATAAAACTTATTTGGAGCGGAATTTGCGGAGATATATATATAAATTTTACATTTATAACCGATAAAGTCCAATTTCGGGAGGACATTTGTATGGAAGCTAGGTGAAATAATGGACCGATTTCAGCCAGTTTCAATAGGCTTGGTCCTTGAGCCGAAAAAATAATATGTACCAAATTTCATCGAAATATCTTCAAAATTGCGACCTGTACTCTGCGCACAAGGTTTACATGGCCAGCCAGCCAGCCGACCAGACGGACGGACGGACATCGTTTAATCCACTCAGAAAGTGATTCTAAGTCGATCGGTATACTTTAAGGTGGGTGTTAGACTAATATTTTTGGGCGTTACAAACATCTGCACAAACGCATTATACCCACCCCACTATGGTGGTGTAGGGTATAAAAAATGTTTTAAAATACTTCTGATCATCCTACTATGCCAAATTTGGTGTCAAATGATCAAAAAGAATAAAAATTATATGAAAAAATGTACAAATTTGTCAAAGTGGGCAAGGTTTGTGGAACTTCTGAGGAGTAAATAAAGGCTTTTTATATAAGTATTTGATACTGTTGAAAACATTATGACCTGAGGATTGATATTTAATAAAATTAAATAATTTTATAAAATTTTGGGACTTCATTTACCTTAAAAACTAAAAAATCTTTCATATGGTGATTTTCCACGAATAAAAATATAAAATTTGATTTAATTTAAAATTTTAACGGTTAAAGATATCATAACAAAATTGGGAACTAATTTAGATCCAAATATCCTTAAATTAATGACATTATAATTTTTGACATTTTTATTTTCAAATACCGAAATTCCTAAAACGGGGAAAATGTGTTCCAAAAACTGAGTTTTTTTAGAAAAGTGCCTACTGTGACGCTATTTACCGTGTGATAGTAAAACAACTTTCTAAGTATTTAAACAACATATAGGGTTATACAAATACTGAACTTTTTCGAGGATCGGTGCTTTGCCTTTTTAGAATTTTTTACTGAAACCTAAATATTTTTTTTAAAATTGTCCAAGTTTGGATAGGTCTGGGGGATACTGTGTCCGCTTAAGTGAGCCCAATTTTACTTTACATGCTTTTGCATTAAGTTTTCTTTCCGGAACATATACAAATTGTATATAGTCCCAAAGAAAATTTGCTTCTACAAAAGAAAAAATATAGGGACTTTTTTAGGAAAAATCGTAAAAAATTAGGCCCATTTTACATGTTCCAACTTTGGATGCGTGTAACTTTTTACACGGACGAGATAACTGTTACCGAGTTTTTTTATTTTATTTAGAATTTTATTGCCAATATAGCTGATATTTTCGACCCTCCGTAGGGCCGTCATATCTAAAAAACAAAAAAAAATCAAGCAAAATTAAAAAAAAAATAAATAAACCTAAATATCTCTTCAACTGAAGGAGATAACCTACACATGTAAGCGTATTTTTTGTAGATCTTCTCAAGGACTATTTATATTTTAAATTTCATTCGGATCATAAATGAATTTTTGGGGATTTTTTTAAAAATTTTGAGACCCGAGGTGACCAACTTTGAGGTGGCACAAACTGGCCCGTATTACCCCTAGAAAGCTGAACAAATGCAGTTCAACTCAAAAACACCTCAGCTCTAACCATGTGAAATTTTGTAATAATATCTTCAATAGTTCCCGAGATACCGAATTATTTCCAAAAAAAAAGTTTCTAAACCACTGTGCAATGATTTAGAGGGATAACCTATTCTACAAAAATGTTCTCCGTAACATTTTGCATAAATTTGCTGAATACATTTCATACCTAAAATGTTCTTTAAAATAAAATTCTTAATAAATGCGAAATTAACCCTCGGCTCGATTTTGTTATGACTTATTTCTGACTTTCTGGTTGAATTTTCCGTTTTGGTGTATTTAGGGACTTATAGTAAAATTTTACGGATAATATTTTTGCGGAACATTTTAACCCCTTAAATCCCTGTTGTAATGCTGTTTTTTGCTCATTTTTAAAAGAAGGATAAAAAAGACCCATGACTTGAGGATTTAGAGGGTTAACATATTCTACAAAAATATTCTCCGTAACATTTTACATAACTTTACTGAACACATTTTATACCTAAAATGTAAGGATCGCATGGTTTCTAATGACGATTAACAATAACAATAATAATGTGCCAGAGTTGGGAAACTTTAACCCCCCCTCAAATGAAATTCAGATGTAAACTTTCAAAACGCCGATACACGTGTCTTTTTTTTTTTGTCTCCTATATCAAAATTTATTGGTCGGACCTCGTAATTTTTTTTAAGTGCCAAATAAATATACCAAACAAAAATATTTGCAGTAAATTACAGCCAGCTTGCTCCTTCCGTTGGACACCTATAGTGTTTTCAGCAGACAGACAGACGGACGGGCATAGCTAGGACGCAAGATATATATACTAATGTGGGTCTGCTACAAATATTCAGATCTGTTACAAATGGAATGACAAAATCAATACACCCCCATCTTTTTTAGGGGTGGGTATAAAAATATGAAATTCATTTGTAATTACGTAATTACTTATTTTCACATTTTTACATTTTTACTTTTACTGAAAGTAAATTCATTTATTTCATCTTGTTTTACATTTCACTTAATATCTACTTAAAATGGAATTTAAAAATTAACATTTTGTTTGCCACTTCTCACGCGTTTGTTATTGTTTCTTTTTGCAACCATAACCGCATTGAAGGAAAGTATACAATTTGTTGAATTCTTATTTTTGGTTCAGAAACTTTACAACTCTTTACTAAGTCGTCATTTTGTTTTTTCATGCATTATTCAAATGTGTTGTATAAGAAATTGAGTTAAAGCATTTGTTATTTTTTTATTTTATTCATAGAAGAAGAAATTTTGTAAGAAATTTTTCAGCGTAAATAATTTGGTTAAAAATGTTCATGAAATTCCCATGAAAAGTTAAAAAGCAACCATTATTTCAAAGAAGCCTTAAAATTATTTTGATGCTGTAAAATCAATAGTATATAAGGGAACTTGACATTTTATTATTAGTTACGGCTTTTTATACATATACAGCATGTTTTTTATAAGAAATTGTGGATTAATTAATACGATTATTTGTGCTTAAAACTATATTAATATAAAAAATCATATTAATAGTTTTAATCGCATCTTTATACATATATTATTACGAATTTACCACAATAATTGTAGATAATTTAATAATTCGCACACAAAAATGCTCATCATGACGTATGATTTTTTTTGTTATTAATTTATATTAATCATACGTGATGGTGTTAATAATTTCAACTCAACAAGTATGAGATTTTTTTATTATTTTTTTTCCATTTTTTTAATAACTACGCGTGGGATATTACACAGAAAAAATGACTGAATAATTCGAATGATTTTTTTAATAAATATTATTAATCCAATATGACCTTTTTCCCAAACTTTTTTTTTCACATTCACAGTAAGAATATTTTCATTATGGTAGCTAGGGTATTCATTAGAGTAATGATCGTTCTATTAATCGAATAATTTCTTACGAATAATTATTCGAACAATTTAAAAATTACCATTTTCAAATAACGAATAATTCGAACAATTTTATGTAGAATAATCGAATAAAACGAATAAATGTTCATATATGGGGGATTTCACGTCAAGTGAAACAACTTTTAAAATCGATGTCTTTCGATCGGAATGAAATTTGCACCAAGGTTAGTTCTATTGGAGAGTAATTCAGACACAATTTTTCAACAAGATCGATCAAGAACTCTCTGAGTAACATTTTGGCCAAACATGTGATTTTTCTCATCCATGTGACTTATTACCTATTGTACTGTGGAGGTTTCATTTAGATATACATCGATGTAAAATTGAATGCAACAATGTATTATCTTTGTTATTTGTATTTATGTAGTTAATAATGTATTAGTGCTATAATTGAAATATAAATATAATAGTATATACAAAGATTTTTGTTAAGAAATAAAATGGATATTTAGTAGTTCATAGTCATTGAAAGAATATACTCGTGTTTTTATTGCCTACATCCAATTGATAATCGCCTACAGTACTTAGCAAAATGTGTGCCAAATAGTATAGATAGCTATTTCTTCAATCTTTCAAAAAAAAAAATATTTAAAAAAAATATAAAAAAAATTTTAATATTTTTTTCCGAAATCAAAAACTTTTTTGACTTTTTTCATAATGGACCCTTTTTTTTCTTAAAATAAAGCTTAGATATTTTTCTTGAAGACCTATTTGGTCGCTTAATGGGATGCGAGTTCGATATCTATAAAAATAATTGTTTTGTAACTCAAAACAAGCAATTCTTGACTTTTTTTGCAAAATCAAAAACTTTGTTAACTTTTTTTTCAAAATGGACGCTTTTTTAATTGTTTTTTTTTTGCTCAAAAGTAAGCTTAGATATTTGCCTTGAATACCTATTTAGTCGCTTAGTGGGATGCAAGTGGGATATCCATCAAAATAAATGTTTTGTAAATCAAAACATGCAATTTTTGACTTTTTTAACAATTTGACAATTTTTAATTTTTTTTTTTTGGCAAAATCGAACTTTTTTCCAAAATGGGCCCATTTTTTTTTTTTTTTTGCTCAAAAGAAAGCTTAGGTCTATTCCATTAAGAACTTTTTGAATATCTATCAAAATAAATATTTTGCAACCCAAGACATACAATTTTTAAATTGTATTTATGAAATTTATGAAAAAAAAAATTTTTTGGGTGAAAAAAATCGAATTATAATATATTTTCCCGATTTTGACAGATTGCAGGTCCAACTTACTATAGCCTTTTATACATCGTTGCTGTGGACTTTGAAATATCTATCATTGCATATCCATATTGTCTTTATTAATGACTTAGTAATCCAGATATAGATCAAAAATTGTCCAAAAATCGAGGTTATCCCGGTTTTTTCTTTATATGTCAGCCATTTATGGACCGACTTTGTCGAGCAAAACCTAGCCGGAAGAATTCCCGATATAATGATGTATGAATCATATATGTAAGTTATTTGGGGGCTACGGAAAGTTGATTTCAACATACAGACGAACGTGTCTATATAGACTTAGCTATATATAACGATCCAGAATATATATAGAAATTACAAATGAAATGATGTTATTAACCGCATCTTTGTCTAACTTTTGCGTATTTATAAATTCCTAAATCATGCACTGTCTGTCTTCAAATTAGCCAAGTTCACTGACAATGAAATCAAATTTTGGACAGATTTGTGTAATTCTCTAATACCACTTGATTAAGCAAAGATTCGCAATTGAGTTCAGGGTCCAAAACGGAAACTTAAGAGTTTGCTATTCTATTGTTCTGTAGATTGTTCGGGAGGGAATCCGATCAGAATATTTCTGATGAAAATTTAATGATAAACTTTGTTTTCGATTGTTTTTTAACATTAGCAATACTTGAATGGTTTACTTTTTGTTATTTTTGTTTTTCTTTGACAATAAAATATTAAACATCCAAAACTTCATTCTTTACTTTTTAAAAAAAATTAAATTATACGAATAATACGATTAATTTTATTCGAACAAGAGAAAAATCGAATAACTTGAATACCCTAATGGTAGCCCTTATGTAATTTTTCCGATTTTCGTTACTCAGAACAGAAACAACATGAATATCATAATGGAAAAAAAATTCCCGTGCAACAGTCATTAAAAATAAATAAAAATAGAATTATAGTTAAAGCAGTTTTGGGTGAAAGCAATTTTTAAGAAACATTAAGCACAACATTCTAAAATTAGTTACATTGAATAAACATTTCAGGTATTATCTTTTCGAAATCATAAATTCTCAACTGTTACTTCGGTCAAAATGGTCGCCAAAAAAATACATAAAAAAACTATTTAAAATTTCAAAAAATCGAATATGGACTTTTAAAAAATAGCAAAATATCTGTAGGTTCATCGAAAAAGTTGAGGTCAAATTTTATAAAAAAAAATACACCTGTTGTGTGATGGATGATGAAATTTATGTACTTTTACCTTTCTTCAAACAGCACAGAGTGCCTTCATATTTCTGGCATGATTTGGCATCATGTCACTATGGAAAAAAGGCCCTTGAGTGGTATTCAAACAATAATGTAAATTTTGTATCACGAAAGGTAAATCCATTCAACTGTCCAGAATTTCGGCCTGTGGAAAAGTATTGGGCTCTTGTGAAAAAAGAATTAAAAAACAGGAAAGGTATCTCCGGACATGTCTGATTTTAGGTGTAAGTGGATGACAGAGAACAATTTTAGATCTTAGCAACAAAATTCGAATAGGGCCATTCTTATATTCATAAATATTAAAAAATTTTACATTACGAAAAATTTCACTTTTATAGTTAAATTTTCTAATATTTGATAATAAATTTGAATTGTTTGTACAATATCCTTATATTGGCCAATTTTTCCAGATAAAAAAACAAAAGCTGAAAAGTAACAATCATCAATAAACATAGTTAAACATCCATTCATGTTTAAGCCATTTATCATCTTCAAAAAATGCAGTAAATTTAAAGCATAGTTTCTCATTTTGTAGCTAAAGAAATCCGAGAATAATTTCAAATATTTTTCAACAATATTAAAATAGACATCACAGAATGCGTTAAAAGAAAGTGTGCACGTTTTCAATTTTATTGGGTGCATTGTAAAGCTCGGCCAACCAGCCTTATCGAAATTATGCTAAGTAAATGCTCTGTATTTGGTGGGATCAAATCTGGCCAGACCATCACAGGAATCCTTTACCGAACATAACTGATTAGTTTGAAGAGAGCATTTGCCGATAAATGCACAGGACATGCGACCACACATGAAACCATAATATTGCATTATAACAAAACTTGGCCACATGTTGCAATACCTGTTAAAAAGTATTTAGAATTATATGAGGTTTAACCTCACCCATCTTATAGTCCAGACCTTGCCCCGTCCGAATGCTATTTGTTTCGATCGATGCAGAACGCTCTCTCTGGGATACGCTTCATTTCAGAACAGAGTATCCGAAATTGACTTGATTGACCTCAAAAGATGAGCAGTTCTTTTGTCTAGAAATCCATATGTTGCCAGATAGATGGGAAAAGGTTATAACTATCAATGGCCAATACTTTGAATAAATTTATGCTGTACAAATGTTTGAAAACAAAGGCTAAAAATTCCGCAGTTTTAAGCTATACATCCAATAGTTTTCGAAAAGTACAAAATTAAACTGTTCTTTTGACGCTCACATTATTTAATCTTATCCTTCCAGCAAACATGAAAGCATTCATATTTTTTGAGAATTTTTTTTTGCAAATGTTAAGAATTGAATTCTGTGAAATCAAATCATATTATTTACATATGTTGAAACTTTTTTCTATATAACAAAAATGTATGGTTTTATTTACATTCTCATGACCTATGTAGGAGTTGGACAGCTGGCTTGAATCTATTGTTTTTTTCCTTAATTTTTCAAGATATCTTTCCACAAATCATTTATTTACAGGAAATATTTAAAACAAAAAAGTTACATCCATAATTTACATACTTACATAGTGACGTATGAATATTAGGATTTATTTAAAAATATTAATCATACGTACATGTGTTCATGATTAATAACTCAAACGTTTGCTTCTAATACAGCATTATTCTATTAGAACTTTTCAAAATTTTAAATAAAATAATAATTTTAATATTAAACAAGTAAGAAAGTATGGTCGGTCAAGCCCGACTATATAATACCCTACACCAAGTAAATGAGTAAAAATATTTTTCTTTTAAAATATCAATAATTTATATTTTTGAGTGATTTTTGGAAGTGGGCCTTATATGGGAGCTATAACCAATTATGGACCGATCACCATAAAATTAGGTCGTGTGATTTATGTCTATATTAAAGTTAACTATGTTGAATTTTATGTGTTTACCAACATTTTTAAGCGATTTATGCACGTTAAAGTGATTTTCGGAATCGGGTCTATATGGGAGCTATGACTAATTATGGACCGATCGTAACAAAATTTGGTGACATGAATTTTGTATATATAAAACTTATTTGGAGCGAAATTTGTGTATCTACACAAATTCAACATTTATGACCGATAAAGTCCAATTTCGAGGGGACATTTGTATGGGGGCTAGGTGAAATAATGGACCGATTTCAGCTAGTTTCAATAGGCTTGGTCCTTGAGCCGAAAAAGTAATATGTACTAAATTTGATCGAAATATCTTCAAAATTGCGACCTGTACTCTGCGCACAGCCAGCCAGCCAACCAGACGGACGGACGGACGGACATCGTTTAATCGACTCAGAAAGTGATTCTAAGTCGATCGGTATACTTTAAGGTGGGTGTTAGACTAATATTTTTGGGCGTTACAAACATCTGCACAAACGCATAATACCCTCCCCACTATGGTGGTGTAGGGTATAATTAACACTTTTGAGGAAATTCAAATAGCAAACAAAGTAAAATGTAATAAATCCCAAGTCAGCTATTCTTCAATAGTTACTATGGAAATAACTTACTACGAGACAATAAGTTTGTGGCCATTTATTTGAATAATGGAAAATAAAATGTAGTCATTTAGTACAGCAGTACTTTTAAACACGTTTTAAATTATTTTAATTATTTAAATTAAAAGCACTTGTTATACTATAATCCTTTGCTATTTATATTATAACCTATGCTAAAATAGTATCCATGTATAAAATAGTAGCTGTAAACATTTCAATTAATTGGAATAAGGATATAAGTAAAATAAAAATTTCAAAGAAAACATCATGTGCTGGAATGTAATTAAGGAAATACAAAATTTAAAGAACCCCATAAGAGCTAGGTAATTATTTGAAAATATTTACGACAACAATGTAAACAATTTAACTAAAATAATATGCTAGAAATTATAAAATACTCGCTATCCCAAAATAAAACATATTTTAATTACCTTATACCCTTATTCCAATTAAGATAAATTATAGTTTAGTATTACAAAAATGTGAAAGGAGTTTATAAAAAAACTATCTCAACCCGCTGAAAAATGGATCCATTACGATAACCCGAAAAACGCCCAGAATATGCGGTCACACATTAAACTGTTTTGCCACCCTTTATAGTCCGGAGCTTGCCCCGTCTGAGGTTGAGTAAATTTATTATGTACAAATGCTTCAAAGTAAGAGCTAAATAGTTTAAAAAGAATCCCACACATGTGTAACACTGAGAGATATTTTTCGGACCCAACAAAGTACAGTGAGCCTCAAAAGTGAGTATACACCAAAAATTATTTGATTTTTTTTTTAAGATAAAGAAAGTTCTAAAATTTATCCATCGATTAAAATTTTAAAGTTTCCGTTTGTTGGAATAATAGAATAATAGAAAAAGAAAGATTTAAGTCGGACTATAACGATTTTCATGATCTTAAAAAAATCAAAAAATTCGCTGGTACTTTTGAGGCTGTGTGTATATATATTACACAGGTCAACAGCAAAAAAAGGCTCCACTAACCACTATATAGATTTGATGCATCATGGTTACCTAAGTACAAAAATGGTAAAATTTTTTAATTCTGATGATAGATTTTTTTTAAATATTTTTTTTTCTAAAATTGGGATTTTTTTTGATGTTTCTCCACATAATTTATGATAACTCAAAAAGGGGTAGATCGATACTATTGAAAAAAATTTTGTTACAATAACAAACCACATGTAAAATTTACACTCAAAGTATACGCTTATAAGCACATAACATTTTCTAAAAATGAGCGAATTCACTTAATTGTGAATAAATTCGAAAATAATAAATCGATTTTTATAGCCGATATCTCATTTTGTTCCTATTATATATGACTTTGCGATAAAGTAATAAATCTGAACAAGTTCTGTCGTTTTCAATTTTTCATGATTTTTTTAAAACAAAAGAATTTGCTATTTTCACGTAAAAAATATATTTTTTGCTTCAATTTGTTATTATAACTCAAAAACTATTGAGCCGATTGAAACGCAATGTATATATGAAAATTTGTAAATAGCATGGGGAAAATGTTTTCAAAATTCAATCATTCAAAAGAAGAACAGTAACTACTCAATTTTACGTATATCAAACAAAAAATTAAAATTTTTTTGAAAATGAGCGAATTCACTTAATTGTGAATAAATTCAAGAAGAAACCATAAATTTGTATGATCGATATGTCGTTTTGTTCCTATTATATGTGGCTTTGCGATAATGCAACAAATCTGAACAATTTCTGCTGCTTTCGATTTTTCATGATTTTTTTTAAAACAAAGAAATTTGCTATTTTCATGTAAAAAAAATATTTTTTAGCTCCAATTTGTTATTATAACTCCGAAACTACTGACCCGATTGAAACGCAATATATATAAGAAAATTTTTACATAGCATGGGGAAAATGTTTTTAAAATTCAATGAATCGAAAGAAGAACATTAACTACTCAATTTTATGTATATCAAACATAAAACTAATATTTTGTGAAAATGAGCTAATTCACTTAATTCTGAATAAATTCGAAAATAATAAATCGATTTTTATAGTCGATATCTCATTTTGTTCCTATTATATATGACTTTGCGATAAAGCAATAAATCTGAACAATTTGTGCCGTTTTCGATTTTTCATGATTTTTTTAAAACAAAAAAAATAGCTATTTTCACATAAAAAATATATTTTTTGCTTCAATTTGTTTTTATAACTCCGAAACTACCGAGGCGATTGAAAAGCAATATATATGTGAAAATTTGTAATTAGCATGGGAAAAATGTTTGCAAAATTCAATCATCCAAAACAAGAACATTAATTACATTAACTACTATGTATATCGAACAAAAAACTAAAATTTTGTGAAAATGAGCTAATTCACTTAATTATGAATAAATTCAAAAAGAAACCATACATTTTTATGATCAGTATGCCGTTTTGTTCCTATTATATGTTGCTTTGCGATAGTGTAACAAATCTGAACAATTTCTGCCGTTTTGGATTTTTCATGAGTTTTTTAAGTTAAACAAGTTTTCTATTTTCACATAAAAAATATATTTTTTGCTTAAATTTGTTATTATAACTCCGAAACAACTGAGCCGATTAAAACGCAATGTATATATGAAAATCTGCGCATAGCATGAGGAAAGTGTTTTCAAAATTTAATCAATCGATAGAAGAACATTAACTACTAAATTTTATGTATATCAAGCAAAAATGTAAAATTTTGTGAAAATGAGCGAATTTACTTTATTGTGAAAAAAATCGGAAATAATCAATTGATTTATATGATCAATATCTCATTTTGTTGCTATTATATGTGGCTTTGCGATAAAGTAATAAACTTGTACAATTTCTGCCATTTTAAATTTTTCATGATTTTTTTAAAACACAAACATTTGCTATTTTAATGTAAAAAATATATTTTTTGCTTCAATTTGTTATTATAATTCCGAAACTATTGAGCAGACTAAAACGCAATATATATATGAAAATTAGTACATATCATGGTGAAAACGTTTTAAAAATTCAATCAATCCAAAGAAGTACACTAACTACTCAATTTTATGTATATCAAAAAAATTTAAAATTTTGTGAAAATGAGCGAATTCACTAATTGTAAATAAATTCGAAAATAATCCATCGATTTTTATGACCGATATCTAATTTTGTTACTATTATATGTGGCTTTGCGATAAAGCAATAAATCTGAACAATTTGTGCCGTTTTCGATTTTTCATGATTTTTTTAAAACAAAAAAATTTGCTATTTTCACGTAAAAAAAAATATTTTTTAGCTCCAATTTGTTATTATAACTCCGAAACTACCGAGCCAATTGAAATGCAATATATATATGAAAATTTGTACATAGTATGGGAAAAATGTTTTCAAAATTCAATGAATCGAAAGAAGAACATTAACTACTCAATTTTATGTATATCAAACAAAAAACTAAAATTTTGTGAAAATGAGCGAATTCACTTAATTGTGAATAAATTCGAAAACGATCAATTGATTTTTATGTTCGATATTGCATTTTATTGCCCTTATATGTGGCATTGTGATATAGTAATAAACCTGAACAATTTCTGTCGTTTTCGATTTTTCATGAGTTTTTTAAATCAAAAAAGTTTGCTATTTTCACATAAAAAATATATTTTTGTTATTATAACTCCGAAAATACTGAGCCGATTAAAATGCAATATATAAACGGATTAAAGGCTATGTAAATGAACTTTTCCAAGTTTACTTCAATAATATCGGAATAACCCTTTTTAAGTTATCATAAATTATGTGGAGAAACATCTAAAAAAATTCACAATTTTACAAAAATTTAGTAAAAAAATAAATTTTAAATTTAAACCATATTTGTACTACTGGAACCACAATACATGAAAATTGTGTAGTGTTTTAAAAAACCTCAAACATTTTTTTCGATTTTGTTGCCCTGTGTTATTTATTGATTTTAACTTTACTTCATTTGAGAGTTATTCCATAATGCCAACAAATCCCAACAAAACTTAAATAAAGCCCAATGTTAAATTTTTCCAATTTTAATGGGACTTATTTAATAATCCTAATATTACACTTTTACACTTGAATAGTTTTTTATTAAAAATTAAAAACTTGAGCAATGGTTTTGCCTTAAGAATATATTCACTTTATTCCACAAAAAGTTTATTATTTATAATATGAAAATACAAATTGTAATCCTCACAAAGTAAAGATTTATGTTATAAACAACAACTTTTATAAACAACTACAACTTCCTGGTTTAATCCCCTGAAAACATTTTCTTATAAAATAAAAAAATAAACAAAAAGAAAAAATTCTTTAAAGAGCAAACAAACAAAAAAAAGGAACTTACCCGCATTTGTGAATATTCTGCTAGAAATCCTATAACAATATTATCCTTATCCCTATTGTTGTTGTTATTGGTATTATAATTAAAATTGAAGTTAACGTTGTTATTGTTGTTGTTATTATTAGTATTAGGATTAGGATTCTTTTTATTTTTCATATTATAACCGAGAGAAATTGAGGCAGCCGCCACCACAACTTCATGAGAATTATTATTTAAAATTCGAGAGGTTAGGGGCAGCGCGGTTAATGACAATGAAGCATTTGCATTGTAACGTTGTTTGGCATTTAATTGACAAATATTGATTAAGATTAAGTAAATTAATAGAAAATGTAACAGTTGAGCTGAATTTAGACATAACATGTTGATAATGATGTTGGTGCATAAGTATTTTGTTTTATTTTATTTTTTTAATTTATAATTGGATAACTTTTCAATTAACGAATATTGAATTAAGCACTTTTTTTAGATGTGTTATTTATTTAAGTTTAATTTTATTTATGGTTTTTTATTTTTTGTTTGTATCATGATTAAATTTCATAGACAAATAAATTGAACTTTTTTTTATTTAATTTAAGGTTAATTTAATTATTTGTTTAAATTTTTGTATCATTTTTAATATTTGTAGACATTTTTATTTAATGAAATTGAACTTTTTTGCTGTAATTTATCTGCAATTTAATTGAATTTTAAAAACTTTTTGAAACTTGTTGAACAAGTATTAAATATCAGATAATTTATTGCTGATATTTCTGTAAACAATTTCCAACAAACCCACGTTTCCTTTGAATTTTTGTTTGGCAAACAATGCTCGCTTAAATTTACGCACAAATTCATTCACAAAATAATTCACTCACTTTAATACTAATACTTCAACAGAAGCCAATCAATACACTGTACATTAGGGAGGCCGATTTTGTTAAAATTTTTGGAATTTCGATGCTCCAAATAAAATTGTTCTCCGCCATCTAAAAACCAATTTCTGTTGTTATTTAAAGTTTCCATGTTTAATACAACGTTACTGAATGACCGACAGATTCAATATCGCCCAGCCCAATCCCAAAAACGTAGAAACATGAAATTTGGACTTTAGGTTCTCCAATCCCTATGTAGATCCACTAAGAAGGGATTTTTGGAAATTCGAAAGTTCAGGGTAACCTTATTTTTATGAAACAGAAAAATTCACCAAAATAGAGTATCTTGATATTTCAAACTTAAATGATGCTCAAAAGGGAAAAGAGAAATTGGTACTTTTTCTCGTAATGGTACTTTTTCGTTTCATTAATGGTACTTTTTGAATTTTCTATAATACTACACCTAGAAACATGGAATTAAGCATATATTGTAATTCGAATCCATGGAAGAACCTTTGCGGTACTTTATTTTTATTCTAATGGTACTTTTTGAATAATTAATAATCATAAAATTAAGAATATATGGTTCTGAGTTAAGAGGAATCCAAAGACGGGGGTTTATTTTGATAGATTTTTTTTAAATTTTTTTTATAGTGAAATTATAAATTTTGTTAGATTTTTCTCCACTCAATTAATGATATCTCAAAAAGGTTTAGGCCGTTTATATATTGCTTTTCAATTGTCTCAGTAGTTTCGGAGTTATATAAACAAATTGAAGCAAAAAATATATTTTTTATGTGAAAATAGCAAATTTTTTTGATTTAAAAAATTCATGAAAAATCGAAAACGGTAGAAATTGTTCAGGTTTATTGCTTTATAGCAAAGCCTCATAAAATAGAAAAAAACGAGATATCGATCATAAAAATCGATGGATTTTTTGGAATTTTTTCACAATTAAGTAAATTCGCTCATTTTCACAAAATTTTACATTTTAGCTTGATATACATAAAATTTAGTAGTTAATGTACTTCTTTGGATTGATTGAATTTTGAAAACATTTTTCTCATGCTATGTACTAATTTTCACATATATATTGCTTTTCAATTGGCTCAGTAGTTTCGAAGTTATAATAACAAATTGAAGCAAAAAATATATTTTTTAAGTGAAAATAGCAAATTTTTTTGATTTAAAAAATTCATGAAAAATCGAAAACGGTAGAAATTGTTCAGGTTTATTGATTTATAGCAAAGCCACATATAATAGTAACAACATGAGGTATCGGTCATAAAAATCGATGGATCATTTTCGAATTTATTCACAATTAAGTAAATTCGCTCATTTTCACAAAATTTTAAATTTTTGCTTGATACATAAAATTGAGTAGTTAATGTACTTCTTTGGATTGATTGAATTTTGAAAACATTTTTCCCATACTATGCACTAATTTTCACATATATATTGCTTTTCAATCGTCTCAGTAGTTTCGGAGTTATATAAACAAATTGAAGCAAAAAATATATTTTTTAAGTGAAAATTTAATTTTTTTTTGTTTTAAAAAAATCATGAAAAATAGAAAACTGCAGAAATTGTTCATGGTTATTGCATCATCGCAAAGCCACATATAATAGCAACAAAATAAGATATCGATCATAAAATTCGATGGATTATTTTCGATTTTATTCACAATTAATTAAATTCGCTAATTTTCACAAAATTTTACATTTTTGCTTGATATACATAAAATTGAGTAGTTAATGTTCTTCTATCGATTAATTGAATTTTGAAAACATTTTCCTCATGCTACGCACAGATTTTCGTATATACATTGCGTGTCCATAGGCTCAGTAGTTTCGAAGTTACAATAACAAATTGAAGCAAAAAATATTTTTTTATGTGAAAATAGAAAATTATTTTGATTTAAAAAATTTATGAAAAATCGAAAACGACAGAAATTGCATAATAGCAACAAAATAAAATATCGATCATAAAAATCTATGAATTTTTTTCCAATTTTTTCACAATTAAGTGAATTCGCTCATTTTCACAATATTTTAAATTTTTGTTTGATATACATAAAATTGAGTAGTTGATGTACTTCTTTGGATTGATTGAATTTTGAAAACATTTTTCCCATGCTATGTACTTATTTTCACATATAAGGAGCCGCAGAACAAAAGGTACTTTTTTGAAAATTTAAATATTTTGGGAAATTGATTTTTTCTAGATGATTTCAACTCAAATATTATAAAAATACCAAAAAATCAATTTGTAAAAAAATTCAAAAAGTACTTTTTGTTCTGCGGCTCCTCATATATGTTGCTTTTCAATCGGCTCAGTAGTTTCGGAGTTATAATAACAAATTGAAGCAAAAAATATATTTTTTATATGAAAATAGCAAAATTTTTGGATTTAAAAAATTCATGAAAAATCGAAAACGGTAGAAATTGTTCAGATTTATTGCTTTATCGCAAAGCCACATATGTGTGATGGATGATAAAACTTCTGTACTGGCAGACTTTTCACATCTTCCGGGTCAAGATTTTTATGAGGCTGATGAACGAGGTAAAATTCAAGAACAATACCGGACACAAAAACAAACAAAATTCCCTAAGAAGTTAGTTGTGTGGCAAGCTACGATAAACTCAGAAATATATATTACGGAGTGTCTACAAAAACGGGTTTTAACTTTCTTAATACAGGATTTGGCATTATGACACTATGAAAAAAAGTCCTTCAGTGGTATTCAAACAATAATGTCAATTCTGTACCACGACAAATAATTTCACCCAATTGTCCGGAACTTCGGCCTGTGGAAAGGTATTAGGCTCTTGTAAAAAAATAATGAAAGAACACAGGAAAGATATACCAGGACATGTAAGTGGAACACCTCTTCTAAAAAGGTAACAGCAGCAACTATAACATCTTTAATTAGTGGATTTCTGGAAAAAGTGGATATTTATAAATACCGAGTAATATGCCATTATTTTAATGTTTAATAAATTTGTACAATATTTGAATAAATTTACGTATTTCTGAGAATTTTTATATTGAACGGTTTAAGTTTTATTTAAATTTATGCAAGTATAACATTTTCTGACTCACTCTTTAACAGATTTTTTCCTTGAAATGTTAATTTATGTTTTCGAAATATTAAATTTCTAGGAAACTTTTAAAATTATTTTATCTGGGGGTCAATTTCACACAAACAAATTATTAATAATATAAAACTGAAATTTCCTTTTTTTACTTAAAAATATTTAACCCATATTAACCCGTAATCAAAAATACTGTTCTAAGCAATTTTGAATGCATTTAAATTAGACTATAAATATTGTAAAACAATGTGATTATGAACAAATTAATTTTCAAAACTATAGTTTTTGTAATATGTTTTAGCAATTATATTGATTTAACACTTTACTGTAAGAAAATTTTTTTCGAACTTTAAATGGTTAACTTCGTAAAAATTAAATTTAATTGGAAAAAATTATTTTTGTGTTTATTTTGTTTGTTAGTTTTGTAGTTTAACATTATTAGTGATCTAATTGATGTGCGAAATTTCTTTGAAAACTGAATTTTTTTATTTGATTTTAGATTATCACGTGTTAATGGATTCCAAGTAAACAAATATATTATTTTTATACCCATCATCAAAGAAGATAAGGGGTATATTGATTTTGTCATTCCGTTTGTAACATATCGAAATATTGGTCGTAGCAACAAAAAGTAAAGATATTCTGGATCCTCATAAGATTTTAAGACGATCTGTCTGTCAGTTGAAATATACTACATATTTATATATTTTTAAAATATTTTTATTTTTAAAATTACAAAATCCTAAATTAGCCATTCAAAAAGTAACCTGAAATTAAATATTAGAAAATCGGCTACGAAATGTATTTTTAAGGAATTATTAACCAAAAACTAAATTTCCTCGAAATCCGACGATTACAAATCAGTGCCCACGCTAACCTACAATGGCTACAGCTGTTAAAATTAGCTTTTAATACTCATTTAGTTGGAATTTGAAATATGCATGAAATTGTATGATTTTTTTTGTTACACTACTTGACATTTAAAAAGGTTTCCTCTTGCAAAATATCTTTTTTATATAATTTATAATTTTATTTGTAAATAATTGGTTTGGAGGTATCTTAACTCATTGCGGTTGGGTGGTCAGTTTACTAACCACATTTTCTATAATCTTTAAAACATAGTTTATTGGCATCTATTGCCATTTTGCTAAACAATTATATATTGTTACGAAATTGTACTTGAATTCAAATATAACGATTTTAAGGGCTGATTTAAAAATAGCATAATGCTTTCAAATAACAGTGTTGTAACATATCTGTGGGCATTATTAAATAAAAGCTTTCAGTTGACCATTGATCGTAAGTTGGCAACGCTGTCAACAAAGGTTAAAACGTAACAATATTTTGAAGTCATCGTTTATGATTTTTAGCAAAACATTGCCTTCAGGGTGCTCTGGTTAAACAAATATATTAATTTGAAAATATTGTAAAAATTAGTTTTTGGTCAGAAAATTTAGTCAAAAATATTCGATTTAAAAAAAATTTATACGAAACAAAAATTTGTATCATAGTTATTTTAATGCCAACCACTTCACACCACAAAAAACCTTGGAATGGGGTGATTTTTTCATGTTTTGATTTATTTTTTCTTACTTTTTATAATAAACTAACCTTGATTAAAGTAAAAATGCAATTGTTTTGATTTAAAACTTATACAGCGTGGCTGAAAGAGTTAATTGACAGTTCTGAGATGTTTTGTTTGTATTTAAATGGGCTCGTAGTTGGAATGATGGCAAATATAAAAAAAAAGTAAGAGATCTATATTCAGCTGTGCCGAATCTTATATAGCCTTCACCAAATTATACTTTAAAATATTTTTTTTAAATATTTTTGGTAAACAAAATTTAAAATTTTTTTTTAATTGTTTTTCCAATTTTTTTAAATTTATAAAATTTTTTTTTTTAGAAAAAGAATTTATGACAAAAAAAATTTTGGTTAAAAAATATTTGTCCCGATTTTGACCCATTGTATGTCCAACTTACATTTAGCCTTATATACATCGTTGCAATGGACTTTGAAATATTTATAATTAGATATCCATATTGTCAATATTAATGACTTAGTAATCCAGATATAGATCAAAAATAGGCCAAAAATCTAAGTAGTCCAGGTTTTTTCCTTATATCTTAGCCATTTGTGGGCCGATTTTAAATAGCAACCGAGCCGGAAGAAATCCCGATATATTGATGTATGAATCAATTAATTATAATTGTACCATTAAAAATATCTACGTTTGTATGAATATCCATTATTTGAATGAAGATAATTTACAAGCAGAAAATATTAAATCTTCTTTGGCGCAAACTAAGTTTGTTATTCCAAATATCCTTCGATAACTTTCTTCCTTAAAAAAAAAATAAAACAAAAAAAGCAGACAATAACTTCGAAGCGTTTTGCTTGTCTGCAGATACACCCTGAGTTTCTGGAGGGAATCTAACCCGCAACCCTGAGATTGATAGTATAACACACGAGCGTCTAGTCTATCGGGGCATCCTGGAGCACTAGTTTCTTTAAAGTTTCATTTGCATTGAGAAAAACATTAGCATTTTTTATTAATTTCGATGACTTTCAGTTAATGTTGTTTAGTCATATTTGTGATCAGCGTGAAAAAATTATATAAAAACAAGTAAGAGATCTTCATCTTATATACCCTTCACCAAATTATTATGAAAAAATGTACAAATTTGTCAAAGCGGGCAAGGTTTGTGGAACTTCTGGGGAGTTTTATATAAGTATTTGATACTGTTGAAAACACTATGACCTGAGGATTTTTATTTTAGTAAAATTAAAAAATTTTATAAAATTTTGGGACTTCATTTACCTTAAAAACTAAAAAAACTTTCATATGGTGATTTTCCACGAATAAAAATATAAAATTTGATTTAATGTAGAATTTTAACGGTTAAAGATATCATAACCAAATTGGGAACTAATTTAGATCCAAATATCCTTAAATTAATGACATTATAATTTTTGACATTTTTTATTTTCAAATATCGAAATTCCTAAAACGGGGAAAATGTGTTCCAAAAACTGAGTTTTTTTAGAAAAGTGCCTACTGTGACGCTATTTACCGTGTGATAGTAAAACAACTTTCTAAGTATTTAAACAACATATAGGGTTATACAAATACGGAACTTTTTCGAGGATCGGTGCTTTGCCTTTTTAGAATTTTTTACTGAAACCTAAATATTTTTTTTAAAATTGTCCAAGTTTGGATAGGTCTGGGGGATACTGTGTCCGCTTAAGTGAGCCCAATTTTACATTACATGCTTTTGCATTAAGTTTTCTTTCCGGAACATATAAAAATTGTATATAGTCCCAAAGAAAATTTGTTTCTACAAAAGAAAAAATATAGGGACTTTTTTAGGAAAAATCGTAAAAAATTAGGCCCATTTTACATGTTCCAACTTTGGATGCGTGTAACTTTTTACACGGACGAGATAACTGTTACCAAGTTTTTTTTATTTTATTTAGAATTTTATTGCCAATATAGCTGATATTTTGAAAAAAAAATTCGACCCTCCGTAGGGCCGCCATATCTAAAAAACAAAAAAAATCGAGCAAAATTAAAAAAAAAAAAATAAATAAACCTAAATATCTCTTCAACTGAAGGAGATAACCTACACATGTAAGTGTATTTTTTGTAGATCTTCTCAAGGACTATTTATATTTTAAATTTCAGCTCATTCGGATCATAAATGAATTTTTGGGGATTTTTTTAAAAATTTTGAGACCCGAGGTGACCAAATTTGAGGGGGCACAAACTGGCCCGTATTACCCGTAGGAAGCTGAACAAATGTAATTCAACTCAAAAACACCTCAGCTCTAACCATGTGAAATTTTGTAATAATATCTCCAATAGTTCCCGAGATACAGAATTATTTCCAAAAAAAAGTTTCTAAACCACTGTGCAAAGTGTAACAAGTAGTCCAACTACCAATTTTAAAATTTACTCTCTCGTATAAATAGGTGCCGTGTGAATTCAATACCCTTGTGAGAAATATAAATTGCTATCGAATTCGAGAAAAAAAATGAAAAAAAAAAATAAAAATGTTTGAAATTTTTTATTCGAAATCAAAAACTTTTTTAAATTTTTTTTGGGCCTTTTTTTTCAAAAGAAAGCTTAGATATTTGGTCGTTTAGTGGGATGCGAGTTGGATATCTATGAAAATAAATGTTTTGTAACTCAAAATAAATGTTTAGTAACATAAAATTTTTGAATTTTTTTTGCAAAATTAAAAACTTTGATGATTTTTTTTCAAAATGGACCCTTTTTTACTCAAAAGAAAGCTTAGATCTTTTCCTTGAAGACTTTGTTGGTCGCTTAGACATCGGAAGACATCGATTTCAAAAGTTAAATTCATTAACACACATAATTTTATAATTTTTTTCAACACACTTTTCCATTTCCGAAACACGTCCATTTTGCACAAACTAAAAAATATTTTTTTTATTAATTTTTTATATTTTATTTTTTATATAATTTAAACTATAGAACATAGTTTCAATTTTTGGTATTTAAATTAGAAGAAAATTTAAATAAATTAAAATTAAACATTTTTAAACAGATTTACGTTTTTGTTACTAACACATAAATACAGTTAGGTGCTTTTTCTCGAACACATGGATTGAGTTAGGTACTGCTGTCAAAGAGTGGGACTACTTGTTGTACTTTGTATAGTAGTGTTATTTTTATATTTAAATATATATAGGCAAAAACTATATTTAATTGTAATTTTTTTTCAACATTTAAATTTTTTGGAAACTCGAAACTTCAAATAACATATACAACATTTGGTTTTTTGCTAAATGAAAACTATTTCCGTCATAAGGAGTATTGAAAATCCAACAAATTGCAAACTAAGGACCTTTCTAATGTACATTATTACTCATATTTGCATTGTAAGTTGTATGTAGCAAATACATCACTTGTTGACTGCTTTTGTATATAAAAACAAGCTAATAAACCGTTACACTTCACTTTTTTGTTCGCTCTCTCTTCCTCTGTGTCTCTATCCACGGTTAAACACTTTAGTTGTATGTTTGTTTTCTTTATTCTTTTACATTAAATTATTTAAATTTCCGTTTCCCTTTCCGTTTAGTTGTTTAACTGTAACTGACTTTTTGATTTCCGTGCGTTAACGTTGGTATCCTGCGTCGGACTGTTGAAAATCTAACAATGTTGGCTGCTTTTGTTTAAAAATTTTGTGACTTTACGAAGTCTAGTCATCGTTAGCTATCGTTTGCTGTTTTCGTATTTTATCTTCGTTTGCAGTCGTTTGTTTTTATTCCTTTTTTTCTAACATTTGTTGTGGTTAAGTTTTTTTTATTGTTGGTGTGTGTGTGTGTTTATGTTGGCCCGCTTAAATGTTGCGCATTTTTTTTTTTTTGTAAATCTTCTTTTTTATGAATGAATTTTTCATTATGTTTTGTGTCCTTTCATACTTTAGCAACATGTTCAGAGGCATGTACGAGTGAAGTTCATTTAAACGAAGTGCATTGCATGCCTTAATACAGGCATTCATTGACATCTACATATCTGTATGTATGAGAACGTGTGTATTTATTTTTGATCTGTGCGTTTATTATGTTTCCAGACATTTGCAGTACATTTGCATTGACACATGTTCAAGGTTTAAAATTTCTCATAGTTAATATTGTGGATGCTGAATGGTTTCCCAAGTAAATACTCTACATATATTGTGGTGGTAATTTGAGTCTTTGACAAATTTAGTGAAATTGAGAACATTATATGTATATAATATTCAGAAAAGTCCATATGATATTGAGAATTTAAAAATTAAATTGAGAAAATTTCAAATAAGATTAAGAATACTAAATTGATATTGAGAAAATTCCAATTGAGATTGGCCCTCGTTAGCGCTAGGAAGCTGAACAAACGAAAATCAACTCAAAAACACCTCAGCTCCAACCATGTGAAATTTCTAATCTACTGTGCGGCACTTGTCCAAAATAAATCAAGGGCAGTAGCTTGTATGCAATGTTTGTACATAGTAAATTATATATTTTACATGGAATTTAATGATTTCTTTTAATTTATAGTTATTTAAAAATTTTTCTGAATTTTATTTATAATTTTCTCAATTTATCATTTACAATTTGAGTTTGAAATTCTCAATTATATTTGGAATTTTCTGAATTTAAAAAGAATTTTAATTCTTCATTTAGTTTAGAATTTTCTCACTTCCAATTTCTAATTCTAAAATTCATTTGGAATTTTCTCAATTTCAATGAAATATGTAGTAGTATTTTTTAAGTTAATTTCCATCTAATTGAATGAAAAAAAGCAGACCAAACTGTGAATAACACATTTTCAGTTACTTTAATTCATGCACAATATTCTAGTAATTGTGTTCCGGATTGACGGAATGATAAAATCAATATTTCTTAAAACTTTAAATGAAATTCTTTACAGTTCGTACAAGTCCTCATAGAAGGCCAAAATTACATATTTATGGTGCGTATATATTAGGGTGGCCCTTAATAAACGAAAGTTGGATTTTGGCCATTCTCACCCTCCAGTTTGGTGAACGTTAGTAAAAAAATCATCCTGAAAAAATTTTAGGTAAATCGATTGGGGTTAAGACGTGCCACAAGCCCTCTGAAGTGTTGAGATGCATTTACAAGGGGAAAAAATGCATTTTTTTCAGTTTTTGTAAAAATTTTGCCATTAAAAAATTACTTTTGCAATTTAATTAAAAAGAATCGAAATGTGTACGCAATTGTCATTCTAATGAGACATAAAAAACAGAAATTGGTCAAAAAATGTTAAAGTTATTAAAAATTCGCCAGGCCATTAACGTGTCTCAGACAACTAGAACAAGAAAGGTAGGAACAAAATTAACATATTTTGATAAATATTAAAATAAAAGCTCATTTTTACTTAAAATATGTCCATGTTTACTTGTATATGAGTTTTTGTCTCCGTAGGATACCTTTAACCTATTCTTAGTTATGAACAAAAAAATAAAATTTTTTTAACTGCAGTTTCAAAACTCCATTTTCAAATTTTTAAAAATTTTGTTAAATAAATTTCAGAATTTTTTGATCATCTCATTGGGATTTATTAAGAATATAATAGGGAATAAAAATCTGAAAAAATTATGAAAATATCTCTTATAGTTTTTCCGTACCTGCGATTTAAATTTTGAAATTTTCGAGAAAAACCAATTATTTGGCAATTTTTACTTGAATGAGCCCTATTTCCTTACTCTTATGAATTTTGAGCAAAACTTATTCAGAATATTATAGTCCAGATAATTCTAAATATACTCTGAAACTTTTACTAAAATCGGAAAACGTTAATCCTTAAATCGTGAAGGTCAAAGGTCAAATTTTTCAATAATTGGAATTGGAATTTCACATTTTTATTCCCTATTATATTCTTAATAAATCCCAATGAGATGATCAAAAAATTCTGAAATTTGTTTAACAAAATTTTTAAAAAATTTAAAATGGAGTTTTGAAACTGCCGTTAAAAAAAATTTATTTTTTTGTTACTACCTTTCTTGTTCTAGTTGCCTGAGACACGTTAATGGCCTGGCGAATTTTTAATAACTTTAACATTTTTTGACCAATTTCTGTTTTTTATGTCTCATTAGAACGACAATTGCGTACACATTTCTATTATTTTAAATTAAATTGGAAAAGTCATTTTTTAATGGCAAAATTTTTACAAAAACTGAAAAAAATTCATTTTTCACCTTGTAAATGCATCTCAAAACTTCAGAGGGCTTGCGGCACATCTTAACCCCAACCGATTTACCTAAAATTTGTTCAGGATGATTTTTTTTACTAATGTTCACCAAACTGGGGGGTGAGAATGGCCAAAATCCAACTTTCGTTTATTAAGGGCCACCCTAGTATATATACAAGATTTGGCCCATTTTATTTACACGAACAGGAACATTTACACTTTTCACTCTGAGTAACTCCCACTCAGTGACTTATCTCCACAACTGAATGTTTACTGTCCATAATGTTCGCCTATTTATAGTCGTGTTCTGTTCCGTCTTGTCTACATTCGTCTTCGTCAACCTAGCCGATCGTTCTGTCCCTTTCCCAAGTCCCTATCCCACATGAATAAGGCCCTAAAAATATTTAATGAAATTGAATAAACGATGAAAACCGCATTTATTCTGAAAAATTTAGTTTATGTTCTTGCCGTAGTTGAAGATTGTTCGATTTATAATAGTGAGCAAAATTTCGTAGACCTACCATTCGAATATATGAGAACGAATCACTGTGCCATGGTGCCATTTATGCACCAAATTTGTTTCACTGTCACACAATTTTCACATACATAAATTAACATTTCGCACTATTTCCTCTAAAGAGCGTTAAATCAAAATTTTTAAATTTTCACTTCTTGCAAGAAATCGATATGCGGTGGTCATATCTACCCACTGTAAAAATCTGCTATCAATTTCTCTACTCTTTCGCCAAAAAAAAAAAAAAAATACAGTTGTATCCGTACAGTTGTTTCATTATAATGTATTAAAAATAAAATAGTTTTTTTCTTCTACTGAACATTTTTAAATTTTGAGTTGACTCTCTTTAGAGGAACCAGTGCGATATGTACATACCTATATTTTAATTGAATTTTATTTCTTATAAATAAAAGTAAACAAAAAACATTCGATTTATAAAATGCACAATAACGCTGTTAAAGTTCGCGAGTCTATGCAAATGAATTTCCACACAATTTTTGTCTGCTCATTTACAAGAGAGTAAATAAAAACATACACAGATTGTGCAATTGGCGAGACATTTAAGCATTTACACGAGGACCATTAATGTATTCATTAAATTATTGCAAATCAATTAACTTAACCGAAAATAATAAATTACCGTGATAATAATAAGTTCGTATTAAACGCACAATTTTCATTAAGTCGAAATTTTAAGACTAAAGTCCGCCATCACAGCACATTAGTGCTATTAATGTTCACAAAAAAAACATTATATTTTTTATTAAAAAATCGATTTTCATTTTCAGAAAAAACTGTTTTTAAACAAGAATCCTACGATTCACTGTGGCTTCACAGTGGGGGAAGTGATAAAAATGTGGAAATAAATCCGTAACTTCTAAATGGTTAGTCAGATTTTAATAAAATTTCTCAGGGCTATAGAGAAGGAGTAGCTGAGCTTAAGTTTTGAATATGGACTTTAAACACTTTTAGGGATGGGCGAAGCCTTTAAGCAAATTGTGGTTAATAGAACCAAAAATCTAAAAAATCCCTTAAAATCTCATTTTTTTATCAAAAACGTCTTTTACAACGATAAACAAAAGTTTTGTTGCATTTTAAAAAATTTAATTTTCCAAAAATATGAGCTAAAATTCCATAATATTGGGTGTATGACTTAAAAATGCGATAAAATTTCGAATACTATAAAAATAACTTGTTAACAGTTATGTCGTCCCTATAAAAAGTTATACGCATCCAAAGTTGGAACATATAAAATTTCGCAAATATTGGTGATATTTTAAAAAACAATTTCGAACCACCGTAGGCCCGACATATCTAAAAAACTAAAACTAAAAGATGAAACAAATTTAAAAAAAATAAATAAATAAACATAAATAACTCTTGACCTAAAAGTGATAAACTACATATTAGGGTATTCATTCGACTAATGATCGTTCGATTAATCGAATAATTTCTTACGAATAATTATTCGAACAATTTAAAAATGAACATTTTCGAATAACGAATAATTCGAACAATTTTATGTAGAATAATCGAATAAATGTTCATATATATTTAAATTTATTAAATTGCTTTAAATTTTTCATAATTTCAAATTTAAGTAAGTAATAATGACTCACAAAAATTGTATTGTTTCTGAAATTCGACAAATAACTAAAGACAAAGGGACTTTCGATCACTGTAGATGAGTGTTCCGATAGCTCCTTCTATAAATATATAAATATTACTGCAAGAAGTTACAATTCTAAAAACAAATCTTTCAAAATTTTTAACTTAGGACTTGATCCAATGAAAATAAAAGGTACGGAATAAAATATTTGTTATTTAGCTGGCGAAATATTAGAAGAATCGCAATTAATAATCAAAATATTAACTTAGATTAAGTGGAATTGAATGTGATGGAGAATGTGATTTTGAAACGGTCGTCGAAAGTGATATTGAAGATGATATTTATAAGATTACATTGAAATAGATGAAGGCCATGATCTTAAAATATATGTATATAAGTGATGTTATTAACCGCGTACGTAAGTGTTGCAAAATATTTAATAAATCGAATGATAAACACAAATATTGCAAACTAACGTTTTGTTGCAAGAAAAGCATGGAGTTCGTCTTATACATGATTTTGAACATCGTTGAACATCTTTGTCTAACATGGTAATAAACTTTTTGCATATTTATCTGACTTCAAATTAGCCACGTTCACTGACAATGATATCAAACTTTGGACAGATTCTCTGTATTGTGTAATTCCCCAAGACCACTTTATTAAGCAAAGATTCGGCAACGTTGATAGAGCTTGATGTATAATACAAGTTGCTATAAATAATTTAGAAATAATGAATAATTAATTTACTAAAGAATTAGTTTCTCAATTTAAAACCCGAATTAACGAACGACATAAAAAAGTTCTTAATACGTTTATATTGTATTTGAATTCAGGATCATGTCCAACTAGCTCAAATTTTTTAAAGCATAACTCCAAAAGGGAAACTAAATTGTTTGCTAGTCAATTGTTTTGTAGATTGTTTGGGAGTTAATCAGATCAGAATATTTTTGTTGAAAATTTATTAATGGACTTCGTTTTCGAATGTTTTTTAACATTATCAATACTTGAATTGTTAACTTTAACGTTAGTTTTTGTTTTTCTTTAACAATATAATATTAAAAACCAAAATCGAAACTTAATTTTTACTTTTTTAAAAAAAATTTAAATTATTCGAATAATTCGATTAATTTTAAACGTGTGTTCGAATTATTCGAACAAGTTAAAATCTATTATTCGAACAAGAGAAAAATCGAATAATTCGAATACCCTACTACATATGTATATATATTTTTGTAGATCTTCTTTAGGGCTATTTATATTTAAAATATCAGCTCATTCGGATTATAAATAGATTTTTATAGATCTTTGGTATCTTTGGTGACCACAACTGAAATTTTCCGGCAAAAATTTTCGTCGAATATTTTAATCCTTAAATATCCTTTCTGAAAGGCTTTTTTTCATTTTCTCGAAAAAAGATTCAAATTGACCCCTAAGGAGAGGAGCTAGAGGGTTAAGATCTCCACAAAAATTATCCATATAAAATTCCACAATATAACTCTGACAATAAGAATTCTCTTAGACATTAACTTACAACATTTTTTTCAGTTAGTATACTGCTCCCTTCGATCAAAAAATTAAAACTTTGACCCACTGTAAAAAAAATTCCGACCAGATGGACTATAAGTTTGTTCTTCAAAAATGATCTACTCAACATGCCCTTTCAGAATTATAGGGTCGCTATTCTGTTCCAATCAAAAAGTCTCAATTTGTTGGACAGTGTTATTGAAAACAAATTTTAGACAAACAAACATTTTTTTGTGAAAAATTTTTTTTCCAGATTTTGACCCATTTCCAACTTACTATGATGGCCTTATAAGTTGTTGCAAAGGACTTTGAAATATCTGTCATTAGATATCTATATTTTCTATATTAATGTCTTGGTAATCAAGATATATATAAAAAATTGGCCAATAATCGAGGTTGTCCAGGTGGGCCGATTTTCTAGGTTTTAATTAGGAACCTAACCGAGTCTATAGCGGATATGTTGATGTATGAATCATGTATGTAAGTTATTTGGGGCTACGGAAAGCTGATTTCAACATACAGACGTATCTTGTGTCGTATCTTCTTTACCCACCATCAATTAGTAGTTTTTGGGGAATTGCATCAATATGGTCCAAACTGTACAGAATTTGATAGAGTGATTAATTTTTTTTTAACTTTAAATGACTTATGTCGAACACTATATAAATATTATTATATACCCGCCATCTTTTTTGATGGCGGGTGTAATAATATTAAGGTGAAAGTAATTTTTCACCAATATTAAAAATTTAACGTATTTCTGTAAAAATAAATCCGGCAATACTAGCACATACATATGTATGTATTTATTAAGTATTGACTTTTCTGAATATTTGTATATTAACAATTTTCCTTTTATTAACCTATAAAATTTAATTCTTCGAAAAGTCCATGTATTTTAATTTGTTACTAACGGGTTTTCTCCATAAGCCACTGATGTATATAATAATAATTAAATAACAAATTGTAAATTAAATATTGTGGGTAACCTTATACATATTATTTTTAGATTTTTCCTCTTAATACACGAATTCAAACACTTTTAATTTTACCATCAAAAAATTAAAAATGGGGGCAATATTGATTTTGTCATTCCGTTTGTAACACATCAAAATATTTGTCGCAGACAAGTTTTACTTTGGGTACGCTGAATTCAGTGGTACTAACCGTTTTTTTCATGTCGTTTTAAAAAACCAAAATTTTGAAGTTTAACGAAAAAATAATTTTTTGTTTGCCAAAAAAAATTTATATTTCTCAAACGACTGCGAAGATTAAAAAAATGTTAAGCCTTTCTTAAAGGTTTTATTGCGGAATTTCGGTTTTTTCATTTTATTCAATAAACTAAACCGTTTTTGGGTTACGCGAATATATGTTGTGCAACCTCTTCCATTTTCGAAATAACGGTATATCTCGAAAATACGAGCTAACCTAAAAACGATTAGCACCACTGAATTTAATTTACTTGAATTAGTTTAAGCCACTGGGTGCCCCGCTTGACAGGTTTTTCAACTAGCACAGTGTAATTAATTCTTTCGAAAGTTTGGTTACAAACGAAATGATATATTTATTTATAGCCACCATAATGAAGGGTATACAAATTTATGCAATTTCTCGATGCATAAAACAAATTTATTTTATTTCACAATTTGACATAGACACTTTTGCGCGTTATTTTTATTTAGATTTTGCTCTAGCACACGTTTTTTCAGTCACCCAACCCTCTATTAACCACAATAGTATTATAGTGCAGGGTTTAAAATATCTACTTACAGTAAACATTTTTCCCAGTGGTAAATATAAATAACAAATAATGTTATATACGGCTAAGCCGAATTTTATATACCCACCATCTAATGTTTATTTATATTATTGTTATGAAATTGTATTTGAAACATATGGATGGTAATGCAGTGTATATAAGGTGAGAACATCAACCATTCAGTCAAATTTAAAGCATAGTTAAGTAAAGATAATGACAGTGTGCTGTATAAGTTGTGAATTATAAATGTTAAAATTTTAGTCAACTACACTGCTTTTATTTGCAATCAAAAGCATTGGGTTTATTTAACCCTCTAATGCTCAAGCATACTCATTAAAATCTCATGTAACAATTGCTAGAAAACGCACTCAAAATTATTTTAAAAATCTTTTAAAGTTTTTGAAATGAAATATCAGTTGTATTTGCATTTACTGGCATTTTTCGATGAGTGCCTTTAGGCATGCTTAAGCATTAGAGGGTTAAAGAAAATAAACCACCATTTTTAAAAGGTAAAAACGTAACAATATGTATATAAATACACAGATTCGAATATGTTACTCCAGTATTGTTTGCTCTTCTAATTTTTAGCATCCAAAACCTTTAATATTATATGTTAATGATCAGCAGAGAACCTTGCCGAACCTTCGTTTCGGACGGACAGGACTGACAGACATCTAGAATGCATTAGAATTTTACAAGATCGTAGAATATTTTATACGTATAATAGGACTATTTTTATTACAATAAAAATATTTGATGCAAACGGATTGAAAAATTCAATATACACAAGCCATGTTGTGAATACAACTAGTTGTACTATTTGTTAATAATGAAGAATAATGGCGTAACAATGTAACAAGTTACATGATGCGTAATTTAACACATTTTGAATGCAATGAAAAACTATCCATGTCACAATGGACATATTTTGAGTGGAATTGTTGAACAAATAAAATTTTGTAATTTAGAAAATGTAATGAATGATTTTTCGTTTTATCAGACATCAATTCCACAAAATATAGTGTAAGAAACATTTTTAATGACTTTTTTATACAAATTTCCAAAACAAAACTAAACAGAAAATGTTACAAATTTTATTATTCGAGTAAAAAACAACACAAGGTGTTCTACAACAGTGAATTTTTGTTTTCAAAAATTACCAAAATATGTGTGGAGGAAATCTATGTTGAACTCACTGAGAAAACAGATTCGTGGTAGCAAGCGAATTTGTTACCAATCGAACAGAAAGTCGATTGATAAAGAAGAATTTCGGTTGAACCAAGCTCATTTTTGTTACCCTTTCTAAAATTTTTTAGCCACAACTGTAAAATTCGGGCACTAAGGTAGAATCATTCGATTTTTGAGTTCGTAGTGTAAGAAATGTCCAAACATAGACAGCTTTCAATGAGTGAAAATTATTTCTAAGTACTCTGAAGGTATGCTGTACTCCAAATCACCACAAGAAGTGGTCATTTTGACACGGAAGACAAACATCTCCCAGGCCAACCAAAAAAGTATGAAGACCAAGAATTGGAGACATTATTCCATAAAGAGTGAATAATGAGTGAACTCACTTAATTGTGAATAAATTCGAAAATAATTCATCGATTTTTATGGTTAATATCTCGTTTTGTTCCTATTATATGTGGCTTTGCGATAATGTAATAAATTTGAACAATTTCTGCCGTTTTCGATTTTTCATGATTTTTTTAAAACAAAAAAAATTTATATTTTCACAAAAAATATATATTTTTAGCTTCAATTTGTTATTATAACTCCGAAACTACTGAGCCGATTGAAACGCAATATATATGTGAAAATTTGTACATAGCATGGGGTAAATGTTTTTAAAATTCAATCAATCAAAAGAAGAAAATTAACTATTAAATTGTATGTATATCAAACAACAAAGTTAAATTTGGTGAAAATAAGCGAATTCAATTAATTCCGAATAAATTCGAAAACAATAAATCGATTTTTATCTTCGATATTTCATTTTGTTGCTATTATATGCGGCTTTGCGACAAAGTAATAAATCTGAACAAGTTCTGCCGTTTTCGATTTTTCATGATTTTTTTAAAACAAATAATTTTGATATTTTCACATAAAAAATTTATTTTTTGCTTCAATTTGTTATTATAACTCCGAAACTACGGAGCCGATTAAAATGCAATATATAAAATGAATAAAGGTTCTGGAAATTTTAACTTTTCTAAGTTTACTTCAATAATATCGAACTAAACCTTTTTGAGTTATCATAAATTATGTGGAGAAACATCTCAAAAAATTCACAATTTTACAAAAAAAAAACCAAACATAGAATTCAAACCATGATGCATCAAATCTATATAGTGGTTAGTGAAGCCTTTTTTTGTTGTTGACCTGTGTTATAAGCTGCTAAAATCTAGCCATACCATCATAGGCTATCCATATCGAGCGAGCATTGGCCGGAAAACGCCCAGCAAGTATTTAGAATGAAGTGTTTGGGAAGTTTTGCCTCACCCGCTTTAAAGTCCAGACCGTGCCCTGACCGACTACTATTTGTTTCGATCAATGTAAAACGCTCTCTCTGGGATATCATTCACTTTGGAACAGAGTATCAGATATTGGCTTGATTCGTTCTTGGCCTCAAAAGATGAGCAGATCGTTTGGCACTAAAGTATATATATACTGAATCCTTATAAAATTATTAAATGACCTAGCAATATTCGTCGGGAAATGTTATCTGGTTTTGGACTATCGATTTTTAAGGCTAATAGTGTCGATAAGAGAGCAATGCATTTTGGTTGATCTTATTTACTGAAGCAATAATGGATTTTGCAACCTATTTCATATAAAATCGTGAAAACATCTACTAAAAAGTCCACCCTAATGTACAAATGTCATGGTTCGTAAAACATTTTCATCAATTTTATAATTTGCAATTTTCACATTATTTATACAAATGTATTTCTATTTCATAAAGTATTCTAATTAAAAAAATATACAAAAACACTTCATATAAAAATATAATTAGATTTAATATACATATGTATGTATGTGAAATTATATTTATTTGTAATTAATATGCAATTACTAATAATAACCTTTAACATTTTGTTTGTAAAAATGCTTACGTATACAACCGATCGTCAATATGTGCGTACATTAAAAAGTCCTTTTCAATTCATCAATTTCAGCACATTCAATTACAATATCTAACTTTTATTATACAAATTTCACATAACATATGTATACAAACTTTTCCTATGAATTTGTAAAGCAATTGGGTATTGCCATAAATAATTTATTAGATTCATTGTAATTATATTTGGCACTTGGATGGTTTATACATATGTACAGTGGGAAGCAAAACTGTCCAGATGTTTTGCATTAAAAATGTAAGGTAATAAAAGTAATACAAATATAGGTGTATTATCAAATATATGTATTTTTTTATTTTATTGAACATTATTCTAAATTATAAAGAACAAAAACTTATATCAATTTCTTCAAAAAAAATAAAAAAATGCAAAAAACAAAAAATTCACTATTTGGACACTTTTGCACTGTACGAGTAATAAACATTATCACTGTATTGCTTTCTTAAAAGATAACGGTATTTGACCCGTTAGTTTTTTTTTGTTTGTTGATTTCTCGTTGTCAAAATTTTGTTCCTCAATTTACGCATTATTGATTGACCTGTGAAGTGAAATTTTGTGAATTTTAATTAAAAAATAAAAGATCTTTCAAAATGAGAAAAACGCCATCTGACATTGAAAACAACGTGATAAATTTGTTGCAAAATAATTACTCATGCCGTAAAATTGCTGAAAGATTAAATTTAAGCAAATCCACGGTAAATAACATAAAAAACCGACGTAATGTAGCTTGCAATAATAACAAAGGGGGTCGACCAAGACTGCTTTCTGATGGTGATGCCCGGCAGATTGAACGTTTGTTACATCATAAGGCCACCAAAACACCCAAAAATGCTGCAAAAAGTATTGGCAAGGATGTCAGTTCCTGGACGGTCAGAAGCGCATTAAACAGAATTGGTTTAGTAGCCAGTGTGAAAAAGAAAAAGCCAGCACTTTCCGATAGAAATGTGAAAAGGCGCCTTCATTTCTGTAAAACCCACAAAAATTGGACAGTAGATGATTGGAAGCGGGTTATTTGGAGTGATGAAACGAAAGTCAACCGATACCAGTCTGATGGAAAAGAATATTTTTGGCATAGGCCTCATGATCGCATCCAAAAACACCAAGTGAAGGAAACGATGAAACATGGTGGCGGCAGTATTATGGTGTGGGGATGTTTTACTTGGTGGAACATTGGACCTTTGGTGAGAATCCAAGGTATAATGAAAAAGGAGGATTATTTGAATATTTTACACACAAATTTACCAGATTTTGTTGACGAGAGTGCTTATCCAGCTGAACAAGTAGTTTTTCAGCAAGACGGGGATCCGAAGCACACTGCCAAAATAGTTAAAAGTTGGCTACAAAACGAAATATTAAATTGGAAACTATAAATGATTTTCAACAAACCCCGCAAACAGTGCAAATGTGTCCAAATAGTGAATTTTTTGCTTTTTTTTTATTTTTTTGAAGAAATTTATATAAGTTTTTGTTCTTTATAATTTAGAATAATGTTCAATAATAGTAAAAAATATATATATTTGATAATACACCTATATTTGTATTACTTTCATTACCTTACATTTTTAATGCAAAACATCTGGACAGTTTTGCTTCACACTGTATGTATAAGTTATAAAAAAGTTGATATTATAAATTACTTGTACCTATAATAAAAATTATAGTCTTAATTTAATACTTTTACATACATATTAGAGTGACAATCAGTTGTATGGAAAAAATTTTGTTAAAATTTTGAAGAGTACCGGGTGGAATATTGTGACACTAGGCCTAAAAGTTAAATCCTGAAAATTTGAGCCAAATCGGACAACTATTTCTGGACGCGCATCGAGGTCAAAGTTCAGATATATGCAAAATTTTACTATTTATATGGAATAAATAGGTGAAACTCGTTAAATTTCTGCATTGTTTTCTAGAAATATGTAGATTTATTTATAATAATGAATATTACATTAAAATTTTTTTTTTAGCAAATTAACCCTGTATCTCCTTTGGGTCAAAATGATCAAAAAACTGTATTATCGCCAAAATTCGAAAAAAAATGCAAATTTTTCAGTTTTTGAAAAAATGTTGCTACTAAATAAATACTTTTGCAACTGAATGCAAAAGAATCGAAATTTGTACGTAATTATCGTTGTAATGAGATATAAATGACAAAATTTGGTTAAAAAAATTCGCGAGACCACTAACGTGTCTCAGGCCACTTGAACAAGAAATTAAAGAAAAAAATTAACATATCTCGAGAAAAATTAAAATAAAAGCCAATTTTTATTTAAAATATATCCGTATTTACTTGTGTATGAGTTTTTTGTCTTCGTAGGTATGGCCAAAAAAAAATATTTTTTTTAACGGCCGTTTCGAATCTCCATTTTCAAATTTTTAAAAATGTTGTTAAAGAAATTTCAGAATTTTTTGATCATCACATTGGGATTTATTGAGATCAAAATAGGGAATAAAAATATGAAAAAATTATGTCAATACCTCTTACAGTTTTTCCGTACCTGCGATTTAAATTTTGCGATTTTCAAGAAAAACTAATTTTTTGTCCATATTTAGGCGAATGAGCCCAATTTCCTTAATTTTTCCCGAATTTTGGCGATAATACAGTTTTTGGGTCATTTTGACCCAAAGGAGATGCAGGGTTAACTTCCAAAAAAATTTTTTTCATGAATTATTCATTAGTATAAATAAATCTATACATTTCTAGAAAACAATGCAGAAATTTAACGAGTTTCACCTATTTATTCCATATAAATAGTATAATTTTGCATATATCTGAACTTTGACCGATTTGGCTCAAATTTTCAGCACTTAACTTTTAGGCATAGTGTCACAATATTCCACCCGGCACTCTTCAAAATTTTAACAAAAAATTTGTTCCATACAACTGATTGTCACTCTAATATATATATAGAATACATGCCACCTAATTCCATAGCTTCCATATACTAAACTTTCTCTCATAATTTTACAATATTCTTTGTAATATTTAAATTTATTCGAAATTGTTTGAACAGTGTACATACTTTACTTCGGATTAATATGGGTTAATGAAATCCAAATAAAAACAAGTAAGAAAGTATGGTGTGTCAAGCCCGACCATATAATACCCTATACTAAGTAAAAGAGCAAAAACAGTTTTCTATTAAAATTTCAATAATTTATTTTATTTTGAATGATTTTCGGAAGATGCCCTCATATGGGAGCTATGACTAATTATGGACCGATCGTCATGAAATTATGTCTTGTGATTTATGTCTGTATGAAAGTTATTTCTGTCGAATTTAAATGCATGATTTTTACTTTTATTTTTCTATAAAGTATCGTTTTTTGTCTTCAAAATAACCGGTTAACCGGTTTATATTAAATATTTTTATTTGTGGACGGAATTGTATTAAGAATTGTGTACTAAATCTTCGGAAATTTATCATTTTTGAATTCTTAAGGCTCTATCTTTATGCAATTATTTTATTTATTTTACGAAATGCTATAATTTTCTATAAAATAAATCAATATTTTTGAAAATGGTATCAAAGTTTTACATAAAATGTTTGAATGAGCTTTAAAAAATATATTTAATTAAAACCGGTTAACCTTCATACAAAAACCGGTTTGTCAAAAAACCGAAAAGTTAAAAAAACCAAAACCGGTGGAGTTTACAAAGTTGAAAAAACCGGTTGACCGGTTTTCGGTTTCGGTTTTGGATACTCTAAATGCAATACAAAAACTATTTTTAATTGGTATATTAATTTTTCAACATTTAAATTAAATTTTTTTTTTCAAATTTTTCTAATTTTCAGCATTTGGTTTTTCGATAATGGAGAACAATTTTATTTCTTGGGTGCTCCGAAAATCATAAAAGTCAAATGTAGTGGCTACCCTAATATGCATTGGTGTATAGTCGTGTATTTGAATATCTATTAATAGACACCTGATAAAATAATGCTTTTAATGATGACTAAGAACAAATTCATATTATAATCATAAATAACCTTATGTCACACATGCAACTGTTGCACTCAATAATACTAAGTATGTATGAAATATATAAAATAATTGTTAAATTAAGTAATTATACATAATTCTCAACAGCCTTAAAATATCATTTATATTTAATTAATCCTTTATAAATAGTTTAAAGGAAATTAAAATAACGTTACCGTAATAATTGAAATGTGTTTTACCGCATAAATCAAGGCGTATTTAACAAGGTGACAGCAGTGGCGAATTGAAATAAATACAGGCGAATTCACTTATTTTTTATATATAGAGTTTGACATACGGGCGAATATTTTTTATATATGTAGTTTGACATTTGTGCGTGCTATTTCTATAATCAGCTGTGCTGCCGATGGCACCTTATTAAATGCACCTTGGCATAAATAAAGTTTCCCAAATAATGGAAAATATCACAACCGTAATATATACATATGAGGAGCCGCAGAACAAAATGTACTTTTTCGAATTTTTTACAAATTGCTTTTTTAGTATTTTTTAATATTTGGGTTGAAATCTTCTAGAAAAAATCAATTTCCCAAAATTTTTAAATTTTCAAAAAAAGTTGCTTTTGTTCGCGGCCCCAAAAATTCAAGCTCTTGAACATTTTTTTGGAATTTGTAATTATGTTTTAGACTTAAATTACATGTGTATTTAAGTGTGTTTCTTCGCAAGTAGTCCTTATATGGGAGCCATGAACATTTATTGACCGATCTTCTTAAAATTCGAAACGTCGATTTCTATATATAAAATAATTTTTTTTTTCAAATTTCAATCTGATATTTGAAAGAGATTTATGCGTATTTAAATGATTTTAATGAGTGGCTATGGTCCTATGTGGACCGATCCAAACAAAATTTCGCTTTCTGATTTGATTTTACATGAAACTTAATTTTTGGCGAATTTTTTATGCATTATACTATTCTATAGGCATTTATTTATGTACAGTAGAACCATAATCCGTGAAGAAATTTTTATGGGGACTGGGAGAAACCAAGGGTCGACCATTTTGCAAAAGAGCTGTATTGAAGTTGCCTCACATTTTGATCCATAACTGTGATTCTACCTAACCGATTTTGTCAATTTTCAATAAATTTCTAATCAACAAAGACTATTTGGTGAAAATTTCATCCCCGTATTTCCTTTCCTAGAAGATTTCCTTTCCTTGTAATTTGTATATGTAGGTTAAACAATTTTTGTTATATGCGTAATTATGTATTACATAATTTACAGTTAATGATTTAACAGAATTGGAAATCAATATCAATAAATAATAATTAATTTAAAAATAAATATTTTATAGATAAACAATATTAGCACGTGATAAATTATAATTATTTTGTTGATTTGTTGATTTGTGCAATAAACCAATAACTAGCAATCATAAACTCATACTGTGTAAATAAATGAATAAAATTAGTAAATACATGGTAACAAATTAGATTATAAAACCCTTTAAATTAATTATTTTTATAGTTATTAATAGTATTGTTAAATTTGTTTTCATGCCCTACAACTTAGGTAGTTAATTAAATAGTTTAAGGTTTAAAAATAATTAAAATAATTAAATATCTAAATTCGCTAATAACTTGGCCAATAAGCGTTTAATCAAGAAAAAGAGCTCGACCTGTGATCACTCATATTTCTGACAAAAAAAAATCTATTTTTTTATATAAAAGGAACTCGATCTGTGATCACTCATATTTCTGAACAAAAATCGATTTTTTTTATATAAAAACTCAAAATATCTAAATTCGCTAATAACTTGGCCAATAAGCGTTTAATCAAGAAAAAGAGCTCGATCTGTAATCACTCATATTTCTGACAAAAAATCGATTTTTTTATATAAAAACTCAAAATATCTAAAGTCGCTAATAACTTGTCCAATAAGCGTTTAATCAAGAAAAAGAGCTCGATCTGTGATCACCCATATTTCTGAACAAAAATCGATTTTTTTATATAAAAACTCAAAATATCTAAATTCGCTAATAACTTGGCCAATAAGCGTTTAATCAAGAAAAGGAGTTCGATTTGTGATCACTCATATTTCTGACCAAAAAATCGATTTTTTATTTAAAAACTCAAAATATCTAAATTCGCTAATAACTTAGCCAATAAGCGATTAATGAAGAAAAAGAGCTCGATCTGTGATCACTCATATTTCAAAAAAAAAACTCAAAATATCTAAATTCGCAAATAACTTGGCCAATAAGCGCTTAATCAAGAAAAGAGCTCGATCTGTGATCTGTCATATTTCTGACGAAAAATCGATTTTTGTATATAAAAACTCAAAATATCTAAATTCGCTAATAACTTGGCCAATAAGCGTTTAATCAAGAAAAAGAGCTCGATCTGTGTCACTCATATTTCTTAACAAAAATCGATTTTTTATATAAAAACTCAAATTATCTAAATTCGCTAATAACTTAGCCAATAAGCGTTTAATCAAGAAAAAGAGATCGATCTGTGATCACTCATATTTCTAACAAAAAATCTGTTTTTTATATAATAACTCAAAATATCTAAAGTCGCTAATAACTTGTCCAATAAGCGTTTAATCAAGAAAAAGAGCTCGATCTGTGATCACTCATATTTCTGACAAAAAATCATTTTTTTTATATAAAAACTCAAAATATCTAAATTCGCTAATAACTTGGCCAATAAGAGTTTAATCAAGAAAAAGAGCTCGATCTGTGATCACACATACTTCTGACAAAAAATATGTTTTTTATATAAAAACTCAAAATATCTAAATTCGATCTGTGATCACACATACTTCTGACAAAAAATATGTTTTTTATATAAAAACTCAAAATATCTAAATTCGCTAATAACTTGGCCTACAAGCGTTTAATCAAGCCAAAGAGCACGATCTGTGATCACTTATATTTCTGACAAAAAATCTATTTTTTATATAAAAACTCAAAATATCTTAATTCGCTAATAACTTGGCCAATAAGCGTTTAATCAAGAAAAGGAACTCGATCTGTGATCACTTATATTTCTTACAAAAAATCGATTTTTATATAAAAACTCAAAATATCTAAATTCGCTAATAACTTAGCCTATAAGCGTTTAATCAAGAAAAAGAGATCGATCTGTGATCACTCATATTTCTAACAAAAAATCGATTTTTTTATATAAAACTCAAAATATCTAAATTCGCTAATAACTTGGCCAATAAGCGTTTAATCAAGAAAAAGAGCTCGATCTGTGATCACTCATATTTCTTAACAAAAATCGATTTTTTTATATAAAAACTCAAATTATCTAAATTCGCTAATAACTTTGCCAATAAGCGTTTCATCAAGAAAAAGAGCACGATCTGTGATCACTCATATTTCTGAACAAAAATCGATTTTTTATATTAATATTCAAAATATCTAAATTCGCTAATAACTTGGCCAATAAGCGTTTAGTCAAGAAAAAGAGCTCGATCTGTGATCACTCATATTTCTGAACAAAATTCGATTTTGTATATAAAAACTCAAAATATCTAAATTCGCTAATAACTTGGCCAATAAGCTTTTAAACAAGAAAAAGAGCTCGATGTTTGTTTACATTTTCCATCGGTAGAAGCGTCTGCTTATAAGCAATGTTGATAACATGCTTTTATTAACATTGTTTATAAGTATGACAACATTTACTTTGAAGTTTTTTTAAAAGCTTTAGGTTATCAATGTGGAAATATAACATTCTAGAAGATGGCGCTGTGTATATAAATAGTAAGAGCGAGTTGTGTATGAGTCAGGGTATAATAGGGGATATTATATTTAACATCAATCGTGTGTAATATAATACTCCTCTCACATTAGGCAATTAGTTGCGCAAGTCTTCTGCGCAATTTAAGTGTTTGTTGATGTCAGAGGTTTTTTTTTGAAATTTGAGTACAGACTTGCTTGTACACAGCAAGTTTGCTAGTTTTTTCATTGATGTTTTAGAAAATGAAAAACAGATTTGCGCAACTAAATTGCATACAGCTACAAAATTGTAGTGTAAATTTTAATAAATAAAGAGTTGTTACAATTTTGAAACTACTTGGCGCTTTTATTTGCAATTTAAAATAATCCGATTTATTTTAAGGAAATATACCACCGTTTTTAAAAGGTAAAATGGTAACAACATTGTGGAAGAAAGAATTCAATAAACAGTTTTTTGCTCTCCTGAAAACTTTTGTTTTGTCCCTCGATACAATCCGATTTATTTAAAGGAAATATACCAACGTTTTTAAAAGGTGAAACTGTAACAATATTGTAGAAGAACTTTTGTTTTCTAAGATAGAGGGTTTTGAATATACCCTCCGACAAGAAGAAGTATTACCATAATTATTTATAGTTTATATAAATTTCCAAAATCTGGTGACTCTAATTTATGTTTGATATCAAATTAATGAAAAAACTCTTGTAATTTTAAAAGCATATTTTATACCCTTGTTTGTCATTCCGTTTGTAATTTCTACATTTTTCATTTCCGACCCTATAAAGTATATATATTCTGGATCCTTATAGATAGTGGAGTCGATTAAGCCATGTCCGTCTGTCTGTCTGCCCGTCTGTCTGTTGAAATCAATTTTCTGAAGACCCCAGATATCTTCGGGATCCAAATCTTCAATAATTCTGTCAGACATGCTTTCGAGAAGTTTGCTGTTTAAAATCAGCAAAATCGGTCCACAAATGGCTGTGATATGAGGAAAAAACCAGGACAACCTCGATTTTTGACCTATTTTTGACATACATCTGGATTACTAAGACATTAATATAGACAATATGGATATCTAATGATAGATATTTCAAAGACATTTGCAACGACTTATATAAGACCATAGTAAGTTGAAACTACAATGGGTCAAAATCGGAATAAATATTTTTTAACCCGAATTTTTTTTTCATAAAAAAAAATTGAAAAAACAAAAAATTGAAAATTTTGAAGTATAATTTGGTGAAGGGTATATAAGATTCGGCACAGCCGAATATAGCAAGTTTTTAACAGTTAACAGTTTTTTTTTTCTACCGATATGTGTTACTGATTTTTTTTTCATTTTGAAATCCCAAAATAAATTCAAGCCATCTGAATTCAGTTTCAATGATTCTCCAAAATTTTTCATTTTCCTAACATATATATTTGGTAAAAGGTCTTAAATTACGGAATATAGTTTAGTATTGTCACTAACACTACATATTTGTTGAGTGCAAATTAGAACAAATTGTTACGCACTTATTTTAATTAGTTTTTGATTAAATGATAGCAAATTATTATTTTATTTTTGTTTTCAATGTTTTTATTTACATATTTTAATATGTATTATTTTTCACTGAAAAATAAACTGTGTTTTTTTATATTGTAATAAAAGGAAAAAAATGTAAAAATAAAAAAAACAATTTCGAAGTAAACAAAATTCTAGTGATAAGTAATTTCTTAATCAAATCAAATGAATGGACGTATGAATGAATGTAAATAAAACTGATGCAATTTGTGTAATTCAGTGGCAAAGACAACATTATCGTGGTCGTCATCAAGCTGGTTGTTTTTTTTTCTAGCTTAATGACCCCTTATAATGAACCCCCCACTGAGAGGCCTTTGATTTCTACTGATAATTAGACAAAACATCACGATTTATTACACCCGGGTATGTGGTGTAAGTTTTCGATTTGCCAGTCAAGGCAATAAATTGTTCGGCTACTTCAACGGCTACACGTACTTGGGCCTCACCGGTGCTGGCACCCAAATGGGGAGTGGCCACAATTTTGGGATGGTTAATTAGTTTTTTGGTTACTTCGGACTTGGGTGGTTCTTCGGCGTAGACATCAAAGGCGGCGCCACCACATTGACCCGATTCGAGGGCATCGAGAACGGCTTGTTCGTCGATGATGCCGCCACGGGCTACATTAACAACTTTAACGCCTTTTTTGCATTTCGATAAGGTTTCGGTGGAGATGAGATCTAGAAGGAGGGGAAATTAGAAGAGATGTTATGAGAATTTAGATGCATTATTAAAAAGTTTAAAAACTTTGAATTAAAGGACTTATTTTGCAAAACTAAACGTTTTAAACTTGAATAGAAAATTATTTTTAAAATTGGTTATTAAAAGACCAATTTTGTATGGAAATAAATTTTTAACAAATTTCTTAACTTTTCGCATTAATTTACACAATGACACTGATTTTACTTACTTCTTGTTGCCGGTATGAGTGGGGTATGCACTGTAATGTAATCAGCCAAAGGCCAAATTTCATCTAATTCCATTTTCTCAATACCCACAGCCTTAGCTTCTTCCGCTGTCGTAATGGGATCATAACCAATAACCTACAAACAAATCAAAACAATTACAAAATTAATTTCCCCAAAAAAAGAAACCGAAAACAATTATTCCAACATCATCACCTTATTAAAGGTGTACAATAAATACTTACACGCATACCCCAGGTTTTCATGCGTGCAGCCACCTCACGACCGATGCGTCCCAAACCCAAAACAGCCAATGTCTTGCCATACAATTCACTGCCACTGTATAGTTTTCTATCCCAACGTCCCTCCTTCATACTCTGGACGGCCGGTACAACGGGACGTGCCAAAGTGCCAATTAGTATGCATGTCAATTCACAAGCCGAAATTGAATTGCCTCCTGGGGTGCTGCAGGAGAAAACAAAAAATACAAACAAAATACAAATAAATAAAGCGAATATAGAGACTGGAAAAGGTAAAACTAGTGAAAATATAAAACATACATATCGTCATCTTAAATGCAAATGGAAAGGAAAAGATATACATATTATATATCAACGTTTAGGAAATTATGTCCTCTTTTCAGAAATTTACAAAATTTTTAAGAATTAAACAAATTATAGAAGTCTTTTTTCAAAAATATGGGAATAAATTTTTTTTTTTTAATTTTAATTTTTAAAATGCAACAAAAATTTTGTTTATGAATCGTTTCTAATGAAATTTTACACTTATATAGAAACTTTTGATCGAAATCCAAAAGTGAAAAAGATATTTGTGAATTGTTAATGACAATTGCACAATTCCCAAAAAAACTTTTCAAAAATCCCAAAAATTGGATTTTTTTGATTTTTGGAACTATTTAAGGCACCATGTTCGGGGCTATGAAATCCCTTTTGCGCAGTATTGAAGAACATATTTGGGCATATGCGATTAGAGAACATGTTGTCTAAAGTTGAAATTTACATAAAAAATATGTCTACTTCGGAAGGATCTGGACCACGCACTAATACGAATTTTGACTTTATTTTACTTTTATAATATTTCCCGAGATGTTATCTTTCAGAAAAATATAAATACATTATTTATCTTTTTTTTCTGTATAATTTAAAATTAATGTAAGTACTTTTTTCGAAAAAAGAAATCGCGAAAAAACGACTTTTTTTATACCCTTTACCCTCGTAATCTTCGGGATCAAAATCTTCAATAGTTCTGTCAGACCTGCTTTCGAGAAGTTTCCTATTTAAAATCAGCAAAATCGGTTCACAAATAACTGAGATATGAGGAAAAAACCAGGACCACCTCGATTTTTGACCTATTTTTGACCTATATCTGGATTACTATGTCATTAATATTGACAATATGGATATCTCATGATAGATATATCAAAGATCTTTGCAACGACGTATATAAGACCATAGTAAGTTGGACCTACAATGGGTCAAAATCTGGAAAAATATTTTTTAACCCGAATTTGTTTGTCACCAAAAAAAAATTTTTAAATTTAAATGACAATTCCAAAAAAAAAAATTTCCAAAAAATTAAAAAAACAATTTTGGAAAAAAAAATTTTGTTTACCCTAAAATATTTAAAATTTGTACTTTGAAGTATAATTTGGTGAAGGGTATATTGGATTTGGCATAATTTTTAATTTTTGTTATACCCTAGGTGCCCCAATTTGGGGCATTGTGGCTCGGCGCCCCCATATTCAACACTTAAATTTAACAATACCTCCCTTATAACCATGGGAACTTTTATTAAAATCGATCTATTCGTTTAGAAGTTACAGATTTATTTCCACTTTTTTCTCAGTTCCCGCACTGTGCGGCGGCTTTATTAAAGAAATTCAAATGGACGTAACTATGCAAAAAGTTATAAATAACTACACTTGATCAATTGGCTGATTCCAATTTATATATTACTAACTGACCACCCCGGCTTCGCCCGGTAGTATTTACTAATGTTAGTTCTTCAAGTTTCACCAAACCACATACACCTGCCTCTTCTTATTTATTTGCAAATAAAATATCTAAATTTGTACTGCATACTTTAGGGAGCTTTTTTTATTACAGTTGACTGGACTCAAAAAACAAAATTCAGAGTTTTACCCGGTATTTTTAATTTTTTTCTTTACAAACCATCTCCTGAAAATTTCGAATTGAATAAAAACAAGTGCCGAATCTTATATACCCTTCACCAAATTATACTTCAAAATTTTAAATATTTTTAGGTAAACAAAATTTTTTTTCCAGTTGTTTTTTTAATTTTTTTGGATAAAAAAATTTTTCGATTGTTATTTTAAATTTTTTAATATTTTTTTTTAAATTTAAAATTTTTTTTTTTTTAAATTTAAATTTTTTTTTTTTAAATTTTACATTTTTTTTTTTAAATTTTAAAAATTTCTTTTTGTGTCTCTAAGTAATCTAGAGTGTAGTCACTTTTAACCTTTTGTGAGTAATTCGTACAAATTGGTTTTATACAAATTGTCTTGTTATAATTCCCATACAGTTTATTTTTATTTTTGCTTAAGTATACTTTGAATTTGTTGTTACTTACGAAATTCTTATAAGTTCAAAATTTTAGTACCTATACGTTGTTTGCTTCTCCTGTAAACTCAATAAAAAAGTGTAGTTACGTCCGTTTGCATTTAATATGACGATATACTGATTTATTTAAAAATATTTATAGGCTTTTTAGTAATATTAGGATAATAGAGGCTGACATAAAGTGTAAGTTCAATATAATAGCAGTTGTAGTTAATGGTGGTTTAAATTGTTTATTTTGACTAGACATAAAATTATGCAAATTTTTGTTTATGTTAATTATACATTGACTTTATGCAGATACACTACCCAAAAATAATAAACGCATTTCATATTAAGAGCCAAAGGTTCAATAAGAAATTTATACAAAAATGTTTAAATCCTTTTTCCATAATTGCCTTTATGAGGTCATAGAATAAGGGATTAGGATTTAGGGTTATACATATCGATGGTTGTCAAATTTTGACAATTTATAATTGCCAATACTCGTATATTTTTAATATGAAAAAATTATGGCAAACGAATTCCTTTTGTTAAAGCTGTAGTTGTTGTTTATATTCGCCTTGAATAGTATCATAATTTTCCAACAGGGCTGTCTGATTTGTTTTTTTTTTATTTTGGAACTATGGAATATTTTTGCACTTACGTACATGTTTGCTTGTAATTGTGTAGGAGTATTTAATCTCTTGTAAATTTGATTCATATCGAAATATTTCAATATTATTGTAGAGAGTTAATTGACCCTGAAAATATTTTGCCAGATATCTTAAGTAGATTAAAGTGCGCTAATATTTTAATTACATGTGCATTGATCTAACGCTAAATAACAATATTTTGTGTGGGAGTGTTTATATCAAGTAGTCTTGTAAGTAAAATTGGAATCGTTTTAAGAGTTAATTGACCTAGACAATTTTAAAGGATATGTGAATAGAGAACATATGACTTGAGAAATTGTGGCAAAAGTTAACTCGTTGCAATAAGTTAAATATTGCCTGTTGTAAACTATTTGGTTAGCAGGACCAAAATATTGTTACGAAATTGTACTTGAATTCAAATATAACGATTTTAACGGCTGATTTAAAAGTAGCCTAATGCTTTCAAATAACAGTGCTGTAATAGCAAACTGTAACATATCTGTGGGCATTATTAACATTGAATAAAAGCTTTCAGTTGACCATTGATCGTAAGTTGGCAATGCTGTTTGCTGCGACCATATATTCGAATTCGAATATTCAGTTAAAGAACATTGTACGCCACAAATGGCGTATGTATTAGAAACATCTAGACAGTTAAAGAAAAATCTAAAGTGCAGATGGCAGCAAGATGTATTAACAAGGTGGCAGCGTAACTACAACAATACAAGAACTATAATCATTTTTGTTTGTGCAAAACCGTGTAAAGTGTCAAAAAAAATTCACAAAAACACACTTTTATAAATGAAATAGTTTTTTTAACACTTTTAAATATTTTATACACATAAAGCGGTGACAAATACTCACTTTTTAAATATAAAATAATCGTTTTAATCTTATAACAAATTTAAAAATTTTTGTAAACAAGCTTTTGATATTTCACAAGGCGAAACACGAGTAGAGCAAAAAATAGTCAGTTGGCGTTACGCTGCCACCTGGTAAAATATGCCTTGGATGGCAGTGTTATAAATAGTGGCAGAGGTTGCAGTCGTGAGTGAGTTTATCAGAGACGCTATTCGAATAAACATCAACTGAGTGCCTTAAAGTGTGCTGTATTTTTCAAGTGAATTCGTGTACATTATAAAGTGTCTGTATTTCTGAGAATTTATAAACGTGTATAAAAAAAACATTGAGTGACTATTTAATTCTGTGGTTGTTGTACATTTTAAATAAATAAAGAGTTGTTACAATTTTCAAACAACTAAACGGCTTTTATTTGCAATCAAAAGTATCCGGTTTATTTAAAGGAAATAAACCAGCGTTTTGAAAAGGTTAATACGTAACAATATCTTAGATTTCTAAATTTTAAATTACTATTTACTTTATAATTACTTACTTTAATACAATAACTTTGTTATCTGTAGCAGCGGGAACATCAATATTATCTACACCGGCGCCTGCACGGCCAACAACTTTCAAACTACCAGCTCCAGCTTCCAGAACTTGTTTGGTGATCTTTGTATCGGAACGTACAATAGCAGCATCATAGTTCTAAAACAGAAAATAAAAATTAATAAAATAAATAAAGAAATCAGTAAAAGTTTAAAATAATTTTTTTTTTAATTTTTTTAAAAAAAAATATTTTTTAATTTAAAACAAGTAAGAGAGCTACATTCGGCTGTGCAGAATCTTATAGACCCTTCACCAAATTATACTTTAACATAATTTTTTTTAAATATATTTTTAGGTAAATATTTTTTTTTTCAAAATTATTTTTGAAATTTTTTTTTTTAGAAATTGTTTTATTTATTTATTTTAAAAAAAGTTTTATCCAAATTTTTTTTCTTTGGAAAAACAATTTATGACAAAAAAATTTTTGATGAAAAAAAATTTGATTTAAAAAATATTTTTCTCAATTTTGACTAATTGTATTTTAAAATAGACATAATCGGCCCACAAATGGCTGAGATATAAGGAAAAAACATCGATTTTTGCCCTATTTTTGATCTATATCTGGATTACTAAGTCATTAATATAGACAATATATGTAGATATTTAATGATAGATATTTCAAAGTCCATTGCAACGATGTACATATATAATGCTATAGTCAAATGGACCTACAAAGGGTCAAAATCGGGAAAAATATTTTTTAACCCGAATTTTTTTTTTCATCAAAAAATTTTTTTTGTCAATTAAATTAAAAAATTTGGAAAAAAAAAATGTTATTACTTTTTTAAAAAAAAATTTAAAAACATTTTTAAATTGTTTAAAAAATTAATTTTGTTTAAATAATATTTAAAATATATATATGTATTTTTGAGTATAATTTGGAAAATGTACATAAGGCACAGCCGAATATAGCTCTTTTACTCATATTTAATAGTTTTAAAACGTCAAACGAACGGACATTTTGGTATAATTTCTTTTTTGAAATAACGGGATTTCCAAAACTTACGCGGCACAAAAAAAAAACTGCTGCCTTTCTTTTTCTTAAATATATATTTTTTCCGAAATTGTCTAATTATGAAATATACAAGATTAATCTTATTACAAATCCATATTATTGAAGAAATTATCTGAATAAAAAAGTACTGATTTCTGTTTTTATAAAAATTTTAGGTAAAACAATTGGTGAAACAATTTGTAGAGAACAATTTTAGACCTTGGGAGCACTGAATATCGGAAAAGATCAGTATAAAGGAGACACTCTTTATATGTTTTTGAATATTTGTGATTTTTCATAAAAAAAATACAGCGAAATTATTTATTTATTAGCGAATTTTTATAAGACCAACAATTACGTTTTTCTATAGTACAAAATTCGGTTTACCGAATATCAAAACGAGAACAAAGTGCCTGTGCTCTTCTGAATTCCTTATCTAGACATCCTATATGGTTCTTATCATATAAAAAATGTTGTATAGATTATGAATTAACCCAACTATATTAAGCTAAATTGACTTACGCCACTTGAAAAAGTAACATTTCTAACAATTTCTTAACTAATGTGTGTGACAATAAATAGTTTTATTTGCTGACAAATTGATGATAAACAAAAAGTGATTGACTTGATAAAATAAGTTACTAAATAATCTTAACAATCATTTTAGAAAATCGATTGGTTTATCTAATTTTGAGGAAAATAACTAAACTATTTAGATGGTTTATATAATTAAAGGCATTGCAGCTGTAACTCTATAAGACAGCCAGCCCTATTCCAAAACTATTGTTATGTGTTTATTTTATTATTATATTCCTTGGCCACCAAACTTATTTTCATTAATTTTAAATATTTTAATTCAAAAAAAAAGTTTGAAGAACAAGAATTGGAGGCATTACTCCATAAGGATTGTTGTCAAACTCAACTACTCAATCAGCAATTTTAAAAACATTTGCTAGCAACAAGTTTCATCCAAAAGCAGGAAAATTGAAACGAATTGAAGCTAAGAGACCTTGAAAGGCGATTTTGTATGTCTGAAATTCAACTTAAACGCTGTAAAAGAAAATCAGTTTTGAACCGAATCATTACTAGCGATGAAAAATTTATCCATAGCGATAATCCGAAGCGTATGAAACATTTGTGAGGCCTGGCAAACCAGCCGAATCGGCGCTAAAGTAATGCTCTGTATTTGGGGGGACCAAAAGAGATCTATATTTGGATTACTAAGTCACTAATATATACAATATGGATATCTAATTATTGATATTTGAAAGACCTTTGCAACGACATATATAACGCCATAGTAAGTCCAACATACAATGGGTCAAAATCGGGAATAATATTTGTTAACACGATTTTTTTCTTTTCACCAAAAATTTTTTTTTGTAATACAATTTTTTTCACTAATAAATTTCAAAAAAAAGAAATTTTGAAAAAAAAAATTCCAATAATTTTCACTAATAAGTTAAACATTTTTTTTAAATTGAAATTTTTTTTAATTTTGTTTACCTAAAAATATTTAAAATTATTATTTTAAAGTATAATTTGGTAAAGGGTATATAAGATTCGGAACAGCCGAATATAGCTCTCTTACTTGTTTTTTAAATAATTTGACTCAAAACTTCATATAAAATGTGCAACCAAATTGTCAGAACAATTTTAAAACTTGGGAGCATTGAAAATCGGAAAAGATCAGTATAAGGAGACACATTTTATACATTTTATCAAAGTGGGGAGTTTAATATTTTATGCTCTGGGATAAAATGCATAATTTTTGAATATTTGTGATTTTTCATAGAAATATAGCGAAATTATGTTTGTATTTATTAGCGAATTTTAATAAGACCAACAATTCTAATTTTTTACAAATATAGGTTTACTGAATATCAAAACGAGAATAACGAGTTGACAATATTTTAAAATCCTTTGTTCTCAAATAAAGAGGTATTCCTACAACAGCTTCCCAAAAAAGTCGTTCCTCGTGACACTGTACTATGCTCTCGAAAAATAATATTTTAAAATGTTCACTTGTACTTACTTTAACTTCCTTGCATAGTTCCTCAACGGGCAATTTCAATTTATATGTCACCTAAAACAGAATAAAATAAATCAAATATTAAGAATTACACACAACAAATATAACTAAAACGTTTGCATAATTAATAAAAGAAGAAGAAAAAATAAGAAATAAATTTAAATTAAAACACAAAAAAAAATTTACATTGATGCCATTTTGCTTTAAAAGATCCACACAGGCACTATCGACTGCATCGCAAACCAACACGTTTTTAATATCAACCGGCATTTTTTTTATTACAAACTTTTTTCTTTATGTTGTGTATAAAAGTAAAAATATAAAATACTTTGGCGAATTTCAGACTATGGCAACCTGTGCTCACGGTTTACAAAATTCAACTGATTTCAAGTTCCAGTGTGCGATTAATTTGGAATGCAGTTGACAGCCACACAAAAAAATATTATTATCAATAGCAGACCACGATCCCCTTCAATATATATATTTCTGAGTGAGAGTGCATCATTTGTACAAGTTTGTTTTAGCTACAGTGAGTATATTTCATAAAGAACCGGCTTTAAAATTTAAGTAAAATCATGCTCTCATTTTTAAACAGCCTATTGGGTCTTATGTAGACGCACAGAGACCTTCAGTCAAACTCATGTCCAGTATTTATTAATATTTTGTTATTGTTTGTTTGTATTCTTTTTTTAAAGTACTTGTTATTGTTTTTGCATGCTTGAGACGGATGTACCCTACAGAGGGTTAAGGTGTATCTTCAGGTTTCATTATATTTATGTCGGAAAATAAATATTCAGCCCAATCATGAATAAGAAATCCGCGGGAGTTTTTTCCCTTTTTTATACCCTTCGCCATGAGTGGCAAGTGTTTGTCATCCGGTTTGTAATTTCCACAATATAATTTTCCGACCCTATAAAGTATATATATTCTGGATCCTTATAGATAGCGAAGTCGATTAAGCCATGTCCGTCTGTCTGTTGAAAACAATTTTCTGAAGACCCCAGATATATTCGGGATCCAAATCTTCAATAATTCTGTCAGACATGCTTTCGAGAAGTTTCCTATTTAAAATCAGCAAAATCGGTCCACAAATGGCTGAGATATGAGGAAAAAACCAGAACAACCTCGATTTTTGACCTATATCTGGATTACTAAGTCATTAAGACATATGGATATCTAATGCTAGATATTTCAAAGACCTTTGCAACGACGTATATAAGACCATAGTAAGTTGGACCTACAATGGGTCATAATCGGAAAAAATATTTTTTATCCCGATTTTTTTTTCACCAAAAAAATTTTTAAAATTTAAAAAAAAAAAATTTAATTTAAAAAATTTTAAATAACAATTCGAAATTTTTTTTTCCAAAAAATGAAAAAAACCAACTTTAGAAAAAAAAAAATAAATTTTGTTTACCTAAAAATTAAAAATGTATTTTTAAGTAAGATTCGGCACCGCCGAATATTGCTCTCTTACTTGTTTTCACATAGTTTTATTTACTAATGCATTCTCACCACTTAGGTTTTTGACAACTGAGTTAGGTCTTTGACAGGAGAGTTTCCGCTCTATGTATATATTTCTCTACGACTTAGTATAATTAGTAAAATGTTTTATAGATTCCATCCCTTTTAAGAAATTTAAGAATAAATGTGGGGAAAAAATAATAAAAAATTGTATTTTTTTAATATTCTACAAAATATTTATTTTATGGATCCCTAAATATGGAGGAGTCAATTTGAGAATGTCTGTCTGATCGTGGATTTCTTATTGTCACATATGTATGTAGCCTCAATAATCATCCTTGATAACTCATCTAAACACGAGAGGAAGGGGTATTCAACCTCTGTATGATTCCTTTTTATAATAGATTTCAATCGAATACAAATTAAATCATTCAATTCATTTTTAAAGTTATTTTATAAAGGATTTGAATTAAAGAAAACTTGAACCATTCAATAAGGAATTAATTATATAATGAATGAATTCTTAATGCATTGAATTCAATACGTTTGAAGTTCTAAGGAATTGAGACAAAAAATTAGGACCCGCAGAACAAAAGGCACTTGTTGAAAATTTAAAAATTTTGGAAAATTTATTTTTTCTAGAAGATTTCAACTCAAATATTATAAAAATACCAAAAAATCAATTTGTAAAAAAATTAGAAAAAAATACCTTTTGTTCTGCGGCTCCTCAAATGGATTAATGGTGTTGTTAAGAGTATATGTATATTTAATTTGATTTTGAAGATTGAATTAAGAATTAATTCTTTTGAAGCTTTGTACCTATATTACCACATTTTATTGCAAATCGGACCATTCAACGACAGATTATTTTTTTAATACAAATTTAGAATAATTTTAAAAACCTCTTTTAAATTTGAAACTTTGTCTATTTAAAGCTGGAGGTCCACACTACGCGTATTCGTGCTTTTCATACCTACTTCACATTCTACGCTTCAAATTACATGCGATGCTTTTTAAGCGTTAATTTTTTTTTATTATTAAAAAAACTTCGCGTTTTCTGTAGCTTTTATTTATTTGTTCACCATTAAACTTGTTTTAATTTATTAAAATTGAAAAATACACATTAAAAAAAGAATATATGTAAATTGTCAAAATCAGGTGACATGTTCGTGCGCCGCTTGTGACGCTTATAAAAGTAGAAAGTAGATGTACTTGTAACTTGCAGCGTACAAATACATTGATTCTACTTTTTTGACAGCCGCGTAGAATGTGAAAAAGCGTAAAACGCGTGGTTTGGACCTCCAGCTTAAGACTTCTTCAACTTTAAACATAAATAACATTAAATTTCTAAATTTTAAGACCAACTTTTATTACCGTTAAACAACTGTCAAAAGTCAAGTCCAATAGTCCTTGATCAATATTTTAGACTTGTTTGTTGTAAACAATCATAAATCATGAACTGTATATTTTTTCAACCTGTCATTGTAACTAATATCTTTATTTTAATAGATTATTTCCCTTATACAGCTCTCAAAAGTCGTCTATTAACCCACATTATCAACATTTCCAAGTTGTTTTTGTATTTTGTAAATAATCAAGTCGTATTTATACGTCTGCTGCTCAGAATTATTTCTACAATTTGTTCGATTAATTGCCATAGTAACTGATATCGCCGTCGCTGCTCTTTTCATAAATACATATCATTATTGTTGTAGTTGGTTCGATCACCTTACCTACTCTCTCGCAGAATACGATTAACAAAGTGTTGCTATCGTCTGATCATTTTATTGCCGGGCCAGCCACAGTATTTTTAGTATTTGCCCGTAGAGCACTATTTATATTAATTTATCATTTTGTAATATTCCATTTTCATTGAATAAGAAAATGTCTTATCAGTAAATTGCTTGTCGAGTTCTTTTATATTTGTTTACCAAAATATGGCACATTTGAAAACCGGAAAAATCTAGCTGCAAGAATTTTTCAAAATTTAAGATTAAAAGGTTTTAAACATGTTTTTTTTTGGAGGGTTCAATATACGGTTAATTTGATTAAATTTATAAGTGAGTGTGTACAGTAAGTAGGATGGCCCTTATATTAGACTTTTTCGATGTCCCAAGTTCTAAATTATCAACATTAAATGCTGAAAATTTTAGCAAAATCGTATAACGTTTAAAGCTGGGCTTCTGACGAGTTTTTGCCCCTTGAGCCATTTTATTGCAAGCACGACACACTTGTATTTTCTCAACTTAAATTTTCGTGATAGGTACTAATTTCGATTTCTCAATTTCAATTATTTTACTCTAAATATAAAAGATTTTTTCAATTTCATTTTGAATTCATGCTCACTTAAATATGTCGATAATAATTAAAATAACGGCATTGTTTCAACTAATGCCAATAAAATTTCAATTTGAATTAAAAATGGTTGTAGGATTATCATCGCTTCAACTGCAGCAATAATGTTTAATCATAAAGCCATTTTGATGGGCATTTAAAATGTTTTTCTCTGTTTTATTTCAATTAAAAGTCCTCTACCTCTAAAAACACCTTTTATTTACTTTCAAAAACAAACACATTTTCAAATTTAACTGCTTTCCTCTTCTTAATATATTTAAAAAACTTTCCAACACTGCAACTACCTAAAAATACAACTCTTAATTCTTCCGTACTGTAATAACGACCTCAACAGCTGTTAGGCGTAGCTACACTCAGCATATACGCCCAGAAATTGCAACCCTGCCGTATAAACCCAAACTACAACAACAAAGAGCGCCTTATTTTAAAATAACTGTTCAGTTGTTTTGTTGTTCATAAATAAAGCAGAATAGGAAATTTATTTCATATATATGACAGCTGAAATAAATTAAATGTCCTAAAACTTTTTGTGTTAAACACTTGTATTGTCAATAAAATCCATTTATGTGTCTCACAAACAAAATATAACAAAAGTTAAGTGCAAAAAAACAGGAAGAATAAAAGACAAATGTCTGGAAAAAATTCCATACAAGTGGCCATTAAAGTGCGGCCACTTTTTAGAAAAGAAAAGGATCAACATTTTTCATGGAAAGTAGTGGATAATTCCATACAATTGGTAGATTCTCAATCGGAACCGTATTATTTTGGTAAGGGAGACAGACATGTGCAAATGGAAATATTTGTCAAATTTCCTATGCTTTATTGTAGAGTTTGTGTGTGTGTGCTTTTATGTTGTCTTTCTTTATTTTGTAAAACTGGCTATTTTTAACATGCAGTGTCATGTCTTGTGTATATTTTTGTGGTTTGTATAACGGTTTCCTCTAATAAAACCCAACAACAACAAGTAATATGAAAATGCATCATATAAGACAAGAGAAATGGATGTCTGTCCAAACGCATGGATGGATAAAATTTGGATGCAATTTATAAATAAAGTTTATGTTGGTTGCTTGTGCTTGCACTTTTTTTAGTTTCTTATGCTTAAAAATAGCCATTCAACCTAATTTTTATGCTGTTTTATGATTCAGGGGCCGTGCCGGGCCATGTTTTATTGTTGATGCACATTTCTAGTAGTGATTAATGATTTTTTTTATTTTTAGATCATATTTTCGATCAGGATGCCAACAATCAAATTATCTTTGATAAAATGGCCAAACAAATTGTCCACTCGGCCATACAGGGATTCAATGGCACCATATTCGCCTATGGTCAAACCTCTTCGGGTAATATTGAATTGTTAACCTTTGTAGCAGTTACAGAAATATGGGTAATATTAATGTTGTTTTTATTTTTAGGAAAAACCTATACCATGATGGGTGATGATGACAATCCCGGAGTTATGGTTTTGGCTGCCAAGGAAATTTTCAAAGAAATCGAAAGAACTCAAGATAGACAATTTCTTCTAAGGTTTGTATTTTTCAGATGAACTAAACATATAAGCTAGATTTAAAGCTAAAAGAAAATAACTTATTGTGTAATTTTTCATTTATTTGATGCTAAGAAAAGTAAAATCATTTAAAATCTTTACAGAGTTGGCTACATTGAAATTTACAATGAAAAAATCTATGATTTATTAAATAAGAAAAATCAAGATTTAAAAATTCACGAAACGTCTACTGGCATAGTCAGTGTGAATTGTGAAGAGTGTATTATACGATCCGAAGACGATCTACTAAATCATCTAAACAAAGGCAGCAAAGAGCGTACTGTGGGTGAAACCAATATGAATGAACGTTCTAGTCGATCTCATGCCATATTTCGTATTGTAAGTCATTCATGTGGAACCTAAAAAATATATTGAAACTAAATCTTGAAATTATCGTTTTCATATTTACTTACAGATCATTGAATCACGTAAAATGGATCGCACTGACGATGATGCCGTTATACAAAGTGTTATAAATCTAGTGGATTTAGCTGGTTCCGAGAGGGCCGATCAAACTGGTGCCCGGGGTACACGTTTGAAGGAGGGTGGCCACATTAATAAAAGTCTTTTGTTTCTAAGTAATGTTATAAAACGTTTATCGGAAAATGAGGACGATAAGTATATAAGTTTTCGTGACTCAAAACTAACACGCATACTGCAGGCGTCTTTGGGAGGCAATGCTTTAACTGCCATTATTTGCACCATAAAACCAAATACTGTAGAAGAAACACAGTCCACACTGAGGTAAGTTTTTTTTTAAACAATATAAAACAAATAATTTGTATATGTTAATATTTTACACAGTTTTGCTTTGCGTGCCAAGGCCATCAAGAATAAACCTCAAGTCAATGAAATTATCTCTGATGCTACCATGATGAAACGTTTGGAGCATGAAATTAAAGTTCTCAAAACTCGTCTCGAAGAAGAACAGCGTAAAAACGAAAGTCAAATAAAAGTACGCCAATTGGAACAGCGTATTAAGGACGAAGATTTAAAGATAATTTCTTGTAATTCGTTGCATTCCATACGTAATCGAGAGAAACGTCGTCGTACTTGGTGTCCCTCATCTACAAATTTGGATGCCAGTGCGCTCAGTCAACAGCCCTCGGCATTGCCGGTACCATCAATAGGCTCTCATTTTGTGTCGGCACTGGCTCATACCTCACGTTTGCAGGCACCCAAAGCCTCCTACTACAACACACCCTTGATAACAATGAGACCAGCCATAGAACCTCCATCTGCTCCAAAATTTACTGCAGGTTTACCCATACCACCCGAAAATTTACCCGAAATCGATGAAGAATTTGCGCCCGCAGAGATGGTAAACTTTGAAATGTTATCACCACTACATACGCCGCGCAATAAACAGTTACAGCGTAATTTTAGTATAACACCTAAACTTACTGCTTGCGCCCGTTCAACGTAAGTCTAGTGAACTACAAATATTATTTATATATTATTCTACTGGTGGTTTTTCTAACCTTTTTTTTAATTTTTTTCTTGGGACCTTTTAATTTTGCACCTTATCTAACCTTTTCATTCATTATTTAACATTTTATATTTTTATTTTTCATTTATAATTATTTTGTTGCATTTGTTCATTCATTTTGCACCTAATTTTTTTTGTTAACACTTTTGTGTTCTCGCTAATGTGCTCTTTAGTCTGGAAAAAGTTGAACACGACTTATTGGAACTGCAAAGTTTTACCAACTTGGAAAATAAAGCCGATGTTCAGCATGAGCCCGATTTGGCTTTAAAACAAAAAGTTGAAACTTTAAGTCAACGCAATACCGTGCTGGAGAATGAAAGACTAGAATATTTACAATTAAAAGATGAAATTGTAATTACAACAGAAAATTTAACTGAAACTCAAAAAACGTAAGTACCAATTGTTGCATTGCTTTAATAACTACAGCTTTTTTCATTGTAGTTTTTGATTTTTTTTTTAATTTATAATGCACGTTGTTTATGGTCCCAAAAATATTTTAATAGTTAAGTTTTTTCCCCTTTTATTATTTCTGGTGCTGGTTTGTAAATAATGTTTTTAAGAAGAACATATTAACTTTTTTATTAAATCTTCAAAACCTTAAAATGTTTTTATTCAGAGGTAATTTGATAAAACCTCGATCTTTTAGTGAAAATATTATGTTCTGTGGTTAGTGATAACAAGACTTTACAGTTAAGACTCTTAACTTAAGAGTGTTAAATGTAAAAAATTTTAAAATTTCTGATCTTAGATCATATAAACTTAAAAATTTCTGATATTTGTAGTCAAAATAATGACAGAGAAATTCATGTGTTGAAAAAGTCGACACGCATTGAATGCGTCTTAATTTATGACTTAAATTATTTGACTACCAAACATAGATTATATAGAGATAATCAATATAGGAAATCATAAGCCAAGACCGATATTGTTTTAAAATGCCTTAGCAAACCAAAAGAAGAGTTTTCTTTTTAAAATAAAGCAACAAGTTTGTCATGTAAAGTTGCAAATCTTATACAATACTGAACTCCACAAATAATTTTACTTTTGAATTTGAAATATTTGTATTTTATTTCATAGAAAAAAAAAAACACTAGAAACTAGTTCTTTAGGTTTTTATTTGAAAAGAATTCGTTCGTTATTGAATTAAATTATAATGGAAATATGTTCAGTTCATCTAATTTTGAATTTGTAAATATTTTGTTTTAAAATTAACGAAAAATTATTATCTAAATCCAATTTTGTCGGTCAAGCCCGACCTACACTTAGTGTAATACCCTACACTAAGTAAAAGAGCAAAAACATTTTTCTTTTAAAATTTCAATAATTTATATTTTTGAGTGATTTTCGGAAGTGGGCCTTATATGGGAGCTATGACCAATTATGGACCGATCACCATGAAATTGGGTCATGTGATTTTTGTCTATATGAAAGTTGAATAGTATGTTGAATTTTTAAGCGATTTATGCACGTTAATGTGATTTTCGGAACCGGGTCTATATGGGAGCTATAACTAAATATGGACCGATCGTAACAAAATTTGGTCACATGAATTTTGTATATATAAAACTTATTTGGAGCGGAATTTGTGGAGAAACATATATAAATTAAAACTTATTTGGAGCGGAATTTGTGGAGAAACATATATAAATTAAACATTTTGACCGATAAAGTCCAATTTTCTTGGGGCTAGGTGAAATAATGGACCGATTTCAGCTAGTTTCTATAGGCTTGGTCCATGGACCGAAAAAATAATATGTAGCAAAATTCTCAATAGGATTGAACTCATTTGTGCTTAATATAGACAATATGAATATCTAATGATAGATATTTCAAAGACATTTGCAACGACAATGGGTCAAAATCGGAAAAAACTATTTTTAACCCGATTTTTTTATCACCAACATTTTTTTTCGCTAAATATTAAAAAAAAATTAAAAAAAAAAAATTTAAAATTAGTTTTTTCCAAAAAATTAAAAAAATATTTTTTTTTACCTAAAAATATTTAAAAATTTTATTTTGAAGTATAATTTGGTGAAGGGTATATAAGATTCGACACAGGCGAATATAGCTCTCTTACTTGTTTTATCTTCATCTTAAACAGAAAAGTGTTTTTTAGGGACAGATTTCCTTTATGGTTTATTTACTCTTCACCACGAGTAATAGTATATTGTCACAAAAAATGCTAAACAGCGTGCGTAACAATAAAATTAACAAAATCGAAGGTTTGATAATAACTTAATAATATAAAAAAATTTGAATCCGGAAGGAAGTCATTCAGTACTTCCTTTCTTTAACTTGCGAGAAGTTTTCTTTCCCACTTTAAGATATTCACCCTTATCGTGGTTGGCGTAAACGTGTTACGCCTACAGTTTCGTACAGTTTCTTTAATCTAATACTAAACTGTCGTAGGCGTAAGACGTTTACGCCCACCACGATAAGGGTGATTATAACACTTTTATTGTTTATATTTCTAAACTTTGTTATTTGTTTGATTTTTGAAATAACAAGTTTTTTATTGTTTTTAGCAAATGTGCTAAAAAAAAATTTATAAAAAACCATAAAATTGTTAAATTAAATTTCACTGTTAATAACTTTCTGCAGGTATATGCAGAATTAGGACGGACGCACAATTAATATCAATTTTTCTCCACTTATAAAATACATCTAAATATCGAGATTTTGAAATGTGAATTATATGTAGTGAAAAGTTTTTAAAAAATTAACAACATGTATCCAATCCACACTAATGTTAAATGTAAAATTTCACTTGAATTCGAAGCCAGTTGTTGTGATTTAAAAACATCTTTTGCAACACATTTTTTTTTTCTGGGTAGTGTTTATTGTCAATAGATATTAGTAGTAAAAATAAACCGCGTTATTTTTATACCCTTCACGGTGAGTATTGCTAAGTGAATATATTGGTTTGTCATTCCATTTGTACTTTCTAAATTTTTCGTTTACGAACCATTAAAGTATATATATTCTATATTCTGGATCGTTATAGATAGCAGAGTCGGTATAGCCATGTCCATCTGTCTGTTGAAATCAACTGTCCGAAGCCCCCAAATAACATACATGATGCACACATCAATATATCCGCTATAGACCCGGTTCGTTTGCTATTTTAAATCGAAAAAATCGCGTACACAAATATCGGATATAAGGAAATAACCAGGACAACCTCGATTTTGACTTATTTTTATCTATATCTGGATTAGTATGTGGGTGAATTCAAAAACGTCTGTATATAATGCAACCTTAAAAAGTCGAGCGATTCTTAAAGCAACCGTGTAAACTTTGATAATGTTTCATATCGCAAAATGTATGGAAAAGTAAAAACATGCTAAGTTTTTTTTTAAATTTTAACTACGCGTTTGCTTGCTTTTTCGTGATAAAGATATGACTGCATTGCATACAGAAGTCATTAATATAGACAATATATACAGTATTGGCCATAACTAAAGCACCCCCTAAATGGATTTTTTCAAATCATAATTTTTTTGATAAAAACGGCTTTTTTGGGATGTATTTTGTATATATTTTATTAACTAACATTGTTAATGTTCATTTAATATTCATTTAGTAAAAGATAATTTTATTAAAAATTAATTTAAAAAGATAAATCATATAAAAACTCAAAACGCAACGGACAAAACAAAAGCACCCTCTTATAAGATGTTTAAAAATTTGACTCGGTACTGCATATTTGCAATGTGAATTATCGGGAATCACAATGAATGGACTTAAAAATTCCAAAAGATTAAAATATAGGAAGACGTAGTGTGCAAAATTTAAGTTTTATACAGTTTATTGTGAAAAAAACAATGACAAGGAACAAGTACTCCAGTAAATTTAAAATTAAAGTTATTGAAGACTGGAAGACGGGGTTATTACTACATGAATTTAGTAAAAAATATTCAATTAAAAGATCAGTTATTTCCAGGCTCGTTTCAAAATTTTTTAAGACTGGTCGAAAATCTTCGGTGCATTCTGGAGGTCCTTCGCGAAAAAAAACACAATATTATGATTCCTTGATCAAAAGAGCAATACAAAAAGATCCTACAGCATCAGCTATTCAAGTAGGAACTAGTTTAAGATTATGCGTTAGCGAAAGAACAATCCGTAGAAGAGTAGTAGAAGCCCGATTATTCAGCTGACGACCAGCAAAAAAACATTTCTGTCAGCTAAGAACAAGAAAGCTAGACTGAAATTCGCCAAAGCCCACATCGACTGGAGTGTCCAAAAATTAAAGACAGTACTGTTCCCTGCCGAATCCAAATACAACTTAAAAAGTTCCGCTGGAATAAGGCGTGTACGCAGACCAAAAGGAGGAAGACTGAATCTTAAGTATTGCAAATGAACAATTAAACATGGAGGAGGCAATGTAATGGTCTGGGGTTGCTTTTCTTGTCAAGGATTTGGGCCAAATCATAAAATTTATGGGATTATGGATCGGTTCATGTACCGTGATGTATTGAAAGCTGTAATGTTGACTTATGCTAGTGAAGAGATGCCAATTATAGGGAGCTTCCAATAGGATAACGATCCTAAGCACCCCTCCAAAGTTTGTAAGACTTGGCTACACAGCAATAAGATTCAAGTTCTTCATTGGCCTGGTCAATCTCAATCCTATTGAGAACTTGTGGCACATTGTTAATATGAAAATAAATCGTGAAAATTGTTGAAATAAGGATCGGAAATTTTCACGATTTATTTCATGCCGTTAAAATAGTCTGGGAAGGAATATCGAAAAACGCCATAAAAACATATTTTCATCTATGCCAAGAGATGTTCTTGTGCCATCCAAAACAAAGGATTTGCAACAAAAAATTAACTAAATTTTTTTTTTATATTATATCCTTGAAGGGGTGCTTTAGTTTTGTCCGTTTCATTTTCTACCTTAAAATATATTTTGATTTTAAGTTACCTCTTATAGAAAGGTTAACTTTGAAAGTATTTGTTTATCAATTCTAAACATATTAACAAATGAAAATAATACATAGTGGATATTTAAAACTTTGATTTTATACAAAAAAATACCATATGAAAAAAATTCATTGAGGGGGTGCTTTAGTTATGGCCAATACTGTATATCTAATGATAGTAAGTCGGTCCTATAATGGGTCAAAACCGGGAAAAATATTTTATAACATGAATTTTTTTTCACTAAAAAATTTGTTCATAAGTTTTTTTTTAAAAAAAAATTTAAATATAATTTGTTTCCAAAAAAATAAAAATCTTAAAATCAAAATCTTACATACATGATTCAACATCAATATATCGGGAATTCATCATCAGTATATTCGGTTGCTATTTTAAATCGAGACAATCGGCCCACAAATGGCTGAGATATATGAAAAAAACAAGGACAACCTCGATTTTTTACCTATTTCTGATCTATATCTGGATTACTAAGTCAATAATATAGACAATGTGGATATCCAATAATAGATATTGCAAAGACCTTTGCAACGGCGTACATAAGGCCAAAGTAAGTTGGACCTACAATGGGAAAAATATTTTTTTCCCAAAAAAATTTTTTGTTATAAAATTCACAAAAAATTCTTTTTGTTATAAAATTCACAAATAAGTTAAACAATTTTTTTAAATTAAAAAAAATTCGCAAATAAATTTAAAAAGTATAATTTGGTGAAGGGTATATAAGATTCGGCACAGCCGAAATATCTCTCTTGTTCTATATATTATTGTTTAAAAAGTAAAATTTAACAGTATTATTAAAATGCATTGTATGTAAATATTATTATTAATGATGATTCAATCATTCTGTCGAAGCTAAACACTTTGAATGTAAAATTGCATTAAAAGCTTCTAACATCTATAGATGGTGAACCATTTGTCTTATCTTGTATTTGTTATATACTAATCAATAGAACAAAGAAAACTTCTGCTTGCAGAGCTAAGTTATCTGTTTTGATTTAAATGATGTTTAAGTTAAAAATGTTCTTTTAAACTGTAATAGATAAATCAATAATTTTCACATTCACTTCATTTGAATTGGAGGACCAGTGCACGAAACTGAATATTCGGTCAAACTCAATTGTTTAACTATAAATATGATTTTGTCGAAATAAGAGCTTTTTTATTATTTTTCCCAGTGTACAGAGATGAGAGCACACAAACAAAATCTAATTCTCGCCAGCTCAATTTTTAATTTCCAACAGCAACAACAAACATTGCTCTACTGCATAGCTTTCTTTAAATTTCACATGATGTTCCTTCCTCCAATGCCAAACAAATATTAATGCACACACAACGAAAACAAACCAAAAAAAAAAGTGATAAAAAAAACGAACAAGAAAATAGAAATGAAAACAAAAACCGACAAAAACAGCAATGTAAACAACACCACACCATCTACAGCAGAAATACTCATTTGTATTGTGGGCTTTTGTTTGCCAGTTGCCAGTATGTTACTCAACTGACTGTTGGTAGTCAGTCCACAAAACAGTTTAAATGATTTTGGTCGGGTTGTCGGTTCATTATTGTTTTTAAAAGACTTCGTCGTGGTCGTTACTACTAATTCTTTAATAAGTTATTTTGTTGTTATAAAAACATTAACGATTTGATTCTACATACACATATACAAAAGCTGCTGTTATCAATTATTAGCCATTTAACTTAAAGAAATTGTTAACTAATTCTTATCATTAAGAAAAAAAATCTTGCGAATATTCGATATTGGTTTGTAGTGAAGAAAGAAAAAATGTGTGCAAAATTTTGCTTCATGCTATTTTAGACATACGTACAAATGTATATTGAGTGAGCGACGAACTATTCAAAGATTAGGAAGTAAATTTAAGTGAAATGGACTGGTATGTACTATATATGAATATTTCATTAAACCTCTCTAAAACCTAAATTACGTCAACAGTATTGTTGTTGCAACCGATTGTGTTGAGTGGGGGAGGGGAGGTGACGACCCAACAACAATAACAACCATTCAAGCATTGTTGGTGGAGAAGACGAAAGAAGGTGGCGAAGGCAAAAACACAACTAAAATCAAATAGTGTTTTAAAGTTTATATTGTCTGATGACTGACAGTCTGACTACCTGTATGTAACGTACATTCACATTATTAATGAAGAAAGGTAGTACATACATACATACGTATGTATGTCCGTACATATCGACTACATAGTTGTGAACGCAGCACAACCAATCGAGCCGACCCTCTTCCCCTTCCCTATAAGTCGCTGTCATTTCTGCTTGAGTTAACAGTTCAAATTTTTTACATTTCAAATATCCGCTTCTCATACTCAAATTACCAATGTGTTCATGGTTATAAATTGTTTTAAAAACTTTATTTAATTTTTTTAAAAATATTATGATTTTTATCTAATTAACATAAACCTTAATAAATTATAACTATAAAATATCAAAACCCATAAACTTATTACGTTTTTAAGAAAACTACAGCAGCGCGTTATGTGAAATGAAGTGAAGAAGTGTAGAAAAGTATAATCCAATAATTGTATTTATTATATTTATTCCCATGTGTATTTTTATTGTATGTACAATATAGTATAATTAAACACACATACAAAATAATATTTATTTTAAATAAGTGAGTTTTAAATGTGCAAAAAATATACCGTGGAACAGCAGCAACAAACAGTAAATTGAAATGAAGTGTGATACACACATTTTCTAAAAAAAAATTGCGATAAACTATTTGTTTAAATAAATATTTATTGAGGTTGGCAACAGGTTATACAAACTTATATGCGTTAATTTATTTTAATCTAAAGAGATTTTAAAATTGATTTGGTTGCATAAATTCGTTAAACTAAACATAGCTTTTTAAGTAAATTATGTTAATTAATTAACTCAAGTCTTACCACCAGCTATAATTTGTTTAAGCTGTACACTTAAAACAAAATCTGAAAATCATATTTTTCAAATGTAAACTGGACAAAATCAGCAGGTTGTCTTTAGTACGATGATGGGTCGATAAGTTCGCGACTTTTTAAATTTCTTGGATCTTAACTGAAAGGACAACACTGCTCTTGTCAAAATTTGAACAAGCTGCGTCATTTACCTGGCGTTTACACATGCAAGTAACAGTGCAATAATTGAACACATTTATACGTTTGCACTAACACAATCACTATGCATGTGTAAATTTACACAATTCCCAGCAGTTCTAGGAGACAGTACCGAATTAGTGAATTTACCCATCATTTAGGGTGGGAGCTAGTTACTTCAATAGCCACGTGACTAGTCATTTTAACACGAGCATGTCCTAGGCAGGGGGGTCAATTGTCTCTTTTTGATTACAATGGGACTGTCCAATAATGACTTCACCATAGGTTACTAAGAGTTACTAAAGTGACTATTGACTTCATGCTATGTTACATGGGATATCAGTATATTTAAGCAAAAATAAAAATAAACTGTATGAGAATTATATCAACACAATTTGTATAAAACCAGTTTGTACGAATTACTCACAAAACGTTTAAAGTGACTACACTCCAGATTACTTAGAGACACTTAAGTGGCAATTGTCTTCACGCTAGATTACTTGGGATGAATAAAGTAACCAATTGTCCTCTCTATGCACTACAAAGTGCACACACGTGTCAAATGACAAAAATATTTAAATTGGAGTCAGCCAAGTGATAAGACATTTGTGACAATTACTGTCTTTAAGGGATACATTGACTACTTGCTTAATTTGCTGGGCTGTTACTTGCATGTGTAAACGCTAGGTTATGTTGTGTTTGATAGCCATTGATAGCAGACTACCTCGTGAATTGGGGAGAAAAAGTGAATTTCGTCTGCTCATTAAGCATTATGTTTTGCGGAAAATAACCATCATTTTCAATGGGGAAAAAAGTGTTTTACTGAATTTCCTTGTGGACGTACAAGCACGGAAGATGCCTAACGTTCTGGACACCAACTTCTCTGTAACCGCCCAGCAGTTCGAGGAGACAGTACCGAACTAGTGATTTTACCCATCCTTTAGGGTGGGAGCTAGTTACTTCGATAGCCACGTGACTAGTCATTTTAACACGGGCATGTCCTAGGCAGGGGGTCAATTGTCTCTTTTTGATTACAATGGGACTGTCTAATAGCTGGTCCAAAGTAGGCAACATAGCGTCAGTTACCTTACTAGCTTTGTAACTGGTTACTTGATCAGCTACTTGACTAGTTATTTTAACACGTACATGTGCTAAGCAGGGGTTCAATTGACTCTTTTGATACAATGTGACTATCTGATAGCTGATCGAAAGTAGTCAACGCTTCTGGTGGGTAAAATAAAGTGCAGTACAAAAAAAGTATGAAGTGACATCTCCATAGGTTACTAAGAGACACTAAAGTGACTATTGACTTCATGCTGTGTTGCATGGGATACTAGATACTTAAGCAAAAATAGAAATAAACTGTATGAGAATTATATCAACACAATTTGTATAAAACCAGTTTGTACGAATTACTCACAAAACGTTTAAAGTGACTACACTCCAGATTACTTAGAGACACTTAAGTGTCAATTGTCTTCACGCTAGATTACTTGGGATGTATAAAGTAACCAATTGTCTTCTCTCTGCACTACAAAGTGCACACACGTGTCAAATGACCAAAATATATAAATTGGAGTTAGCGAAGTGATAAGACATTTGTGACAATTACTGTCTTTAAGGGATACATTGACTACTTGCTTAACTGCTGGGCGAACAATTGAAAAAAATCACGATATGGTATTGGCCAATCGGATATTGAAAATACGAAAGATTTTGGAAGCCATAGGCATCTCCAAGAGCTCTGGTTTTAGTTTTGAATGATCACTTGGGTATGAGAAAGCTTTCCGCAAGATAGCTTACAATCGGGTGCACAAAAGGGTACACAAATGTGCAGTTTTCATACAGAAATCATGAATTATGCTACGAAATGCTTCCTCTTCCATCCTATTTAGCTCCGATTGACTATTTCTTGTTTCCAAGCCTGAAGAAATGTCTCGGCGGATAGAGATTTGATTCCAACGATTAAAACATCTCACAAACAAATACCTATTTTGATGACCTCGAAAAATATTATTTTTTGGAAGGGATAAAAAAAAATTGGAGAAACGTTGGACAAAGTGCATGGAGCTCAAAGGAGACTATGTTGAAAAATAAAATAATTATAATATACCTATGTTTTATTCAAAAAGGGACGGACTTTTTGACCCACATTGTTAACAAAATGTATTGAATGTTACAATTTTTTTAATTTAAATTACAAATAGGCATTAGTCCATTTTTTTCAATTTATTTTTTACATGATTAAAAGCCAAACAAAAACCTAATTGAATGAAGAAAACATTTTAATTTAATTTGGATTAGATTTGAATTTATCAATAATTCAATCATTCAAGCTTGAATGAATTCTGTTATGAATAAATTCCATTATGAATTGATTCAACAATTCTATTCAAATAAAAGTGTATGAATGAAGCTAAATAATTAGTTTTTTGGGAGTGGAATTATTGAATGAATTGCTGACATTTTCTAATTCTGAATTAGGATTTTTGTGAAGTACGCTCAAATTGAATAAATTAATACAAAGCTCTGCCCTGTACAAAAATTCAATGAAAAATGAGAATCGGAACTTGCCAAAAATGGTAGTTGAAATTTGGCTAAAATGTAATATCCACCCTGCAGTTGATTGAACTAGTTTCCCTACGTCGAATTAGTTAGCCACTAAGAACTACTACTAGTGAACAGTGAACCACGACAGCCGGTTCTACGCACCGGAATGACCCGAGTTCATTCGGCCCTGTACAAAAATTCATGAAAAATGAGAATCGGAACTTGCCAAAATTGGTAGTTGAAATTTGGCTAAAATGTAATATCCACCCTGCAGTTGATGGAACTAGTTTCGCTATGTCGAATTAGTTAGCCACTAAGAACTACTATTAGTGAACAGTGAACCACGACAGCCGGTTCTACGCACCGGAATGATCCGAGTTCATTCGGCCAAGGGCTGTCAACTCAGCAACAACTGCTGCTACAACAACAACTGTGAACAGTGAACCACGACAGCCGGTTCTACGCACCGGAATGAGCCGTGTTCACTCGGCCAAGTGCTGTCAGCTCAGCAATCACTGCTGCTACAACAACAACTACTAGTGAATTTTTATCCCATGCGCATGAATGATTGGTGAATTTAACTGTGCATAAGACTTCACTATTAAAATCAATAGTACTAATTCTACTGCATTTGAAAAAAAAAAGAAAAAATAAATTTATCAGAGAGCGGGGTTGAAGTCATAAACTTTCGTTTTCTAGTAAAATGCTCTAACCACTAAGCCACAGAGCTCTTATTTGTACTACTCTCTATTTGTTATTAAAAATAGCATGTTAGGTTAGGTTCACTTGGGTCCATTCAAAACTGATCTCATTGTGATACCCAAGCAGTAAACAGCATAATATTTATAATACGTCCGTTGTTTCCAAGGTGAACCAACCAGATTCTCTGATCAAGGAGTTAATGCGTCTTAGATTCATCCTTGATAGCTCATCTAAACACGATAGGAATGAGGTTCCGAGTATATGATCACTCAAATTTGTCAGATTCGGGCATTAGCAGAATAGGTGGGACATAGTCTCCCGCTCTTCTTCGTTTCGACAACTTCAACAGTAATCGTTGTACCATTCCTTTAGTCTTCTGTGTCCTGTAATAATGAAAACAATTAGCCATATTTGCTGAAAACGGAATTCCTGCCGGCATCATAAACGGGCCAAGTCGACCTCGCGATAACACAGGTGGGTTCATTAGTCCACCTGTTCTGTGTAGTCTCATCTTACATTTTGCAAGGGAGATACCAGAAAATGTATCGATCGCCTCCTCATCCATCACCTTTTCGGCAATTTAAGAATTGCATGTGAGTCTATTATAAATTTTTTTAATTTTCTGGAACTCACTGATGACAAAAACACGAACAGCCACATTCAGCATTACATGTAGTCAACGAAGTGGTATATTTATTTTAGAGGATTTGGTTTTTCTCGAATTTTTGTTTTCAAAAACTTTCGAGAACTATTGTTTAATAATGTAGTCCAAATGATAACCATTTAAATACCACTTTAGCAGCTACAGCGCACTAGTTTGTTGTACAAATAGTAATACAGCTAGAGTAAGGTTCCAATTGCCAATTTTTGAACTGCTGGTCATACATTTCTGTGGAATATGTAGAGAAATAAATATTTTGTCTTATATCTATATTTAAATAATATTTGGATAGTCTCATCGAAAGAGACCATTATTTCTTAAAGTTTCAAGGACATCTTTTATTATCCTTTTAAATTATTTATGGACAAAATGTAAAAAATATATATTTTCGAATTTTTGTACCTAACTCTCAAACATCTTTACAATTACATAATTTTTTAAACTATCCCACTGTATGGAAAACATCTATGACATGAACGCAAAAAAAAAAACTCAAGCTAAACAAAATCTGTTTTTATTGTGCCCAATATTATCAAGCTCATCATCATTAAACAAGGGGCAGGGACAGACAGGCCGAGCCGAACCGAAGAGAGCAACACAAAGTGCAATATCTAATTATAGTACAAAGATTTGTTTTGGAAAACGTATTTTTTTATAGTTTCCCCCAAAGTGCATTAGTTTATACCGCAAAAACAGAAATAAAAATATGTAAAACAAAAAAAAACACTAACAACACTTTAATGTTACATTTCTTTAAGTATTTTTCGAACTGGAATAGTGGATGGATACAACAGTGGATAATAAATTTTGTGCCATAAATCTGTTTATTTTGTCTTTTATATACAAGTACATACATATGTATGAACTTGTGCAAACATATTTACTTACATTCATACAAATGTCTGGACAAGTGTTGCAGTTGTTGTAATACAGACAGTAACAAATTTTCTTATTTAATTTTCCATTTTTCCACATTTTATATATTTGTTTTGTGTACTTTCTGTGTGGGTCTTTTGCTTTAATTATTTATTTTTCTTTCTAAGATTTTGTCTAATGCGTTTTTCTGTGGGAATATTGTTTAAATGTTCTCGATTCTGTGGCACATAAATGTTGTCTACTTAATGTCTTTATTGTCTTTCCTTTTTAACATACGATAAACTCCCGACAATTGTGAACTATAAAATAATATACTATGTAGTACTACTACACCATTTCCAATTGTATTTCAGAAATTTCTAATTATATTTCAGAAAATTCCAATTGTATTTCAGAAATTTCCAATTATAGTTCAGAATTTTCTAATTGATTTTCCGAATATTCCAATTGTATTTCAGAAATTTCCATTTGTATTTCAGAAAATTCTAATAGCAATAAGGTAAGGCAAAGTAAGGTTTCCAGGCAGATGCGAAGTGAAGAAAAGAAGAGCAGTTCACGTGGGTCCAAAGCTATAGGTCCCTTTGTGTTACCTGAAAGTAGAAAGTCAGAAAAAGAGGGACAGATAGAAATGAAAAAGAAAGAAGGGGAAGATTGAAATAGTTAAAAGGATGATGTCCGAAAAAAGAGGGAGAGGGGAGATTTTAAAAATTGTGTACCGATGAGTTGGCGGTTATTAGGTCACTCTAAAGAGATCCCCATGTCTGGTCTTCTTAACCAATTACTGTTCCTTATATAGCCATTAATGTCCTCTAGCCTCATATTCGAGAGCTCTGAAAGACTATTTAGAGAACGATGTCCCAGAAACCTTGGCGTAGATCTCCTAATGCCGGACAGTGACAAAGGAAATGAAATATGGTCTCAGCTTCCTCCTCGCATGGTTGCCAAAAGTGCAGTGTCCGGTTATGAACACTGCAGTGATGCATTTCCGAAAAGGCCCATGTTGTTCGTCCACGATTCAGTCGGGTCCATATCATTCTGGTAATAGTGCATGTGGGTTCACAATCCCATCTTGTCTGAGCGAACTCATAGTAGAAGTTACTAATTTGTAGCTTACATTTGGATAACGGAATCCCACATAGAAAATCTATGTCTCCATCAGCTGGCATGGCGCATTTTTTCGCCAAATCATCAGCATCACAGTTGCCCGTAGTATCTCCGTGTCCCCAAACCCACTTGAGTACGACTGTTGAATGTCTCGCCAAATTAGATGTCGTGTATACATCTGTTAGAGACTTTATTGCGGCTTGACTGACAGTATATATACGAATATCCCTGCCTGATATCTTGTTATAACTAAGCCAGTTAGCCGCTCTTTTGATGGCTGATATTTCAGCCTGAATAATACTACATTCATTTGGAAGTCTAAAAGATAACCTAACGTCGAATTCCTGAATGTAGACACCTGCGCCAACTCGATATCCCTTCATAGAACCGTCTGTATAGACTGAGAGACCCGTTGTGTCATATAAAGGACCGTCCATTGCTTCCGTATTATACGGAATGGAGAAATCGAAATTCCTCGACATGAAGGGCCTAGAAATGCAGTAATCTATATTATCCGGAAGAGTCCGAATACTGCCTATTATACTGGCGTGACCGTATGGAGCATGTTTACACGCCCCAATCGCGTTTAGCCCGAATGCAGTGGTAAATGCCATTCACCTTGCCATTAGATCCACGGGGATCCAGACAGAAATTCCATAAAATAGTGTCGGCTTAATGACCGTATCACATAGCCAGTTGACGAACTAGGGTCTAATACCCCACTGCGTACTTAAAATTCTGAAATACAAATGGAAAGTTCTGAAATATAATTGGAAATCTGTAAAATATAATTGGAAATCTGTAAAATATAATTGGAAATTTCTGAAATACAATTGGAAATGGTGTAGTAAGTATGTATGTACTTTCATGATAATTATCTGTAAGCCCAAATAAACTAGAGAACAAAATTCAAACTTTAAATAAAATTATTATCACGAAGTTTCATCTTAAGTATTTGTAACGTTTAAATAAGTTTGTAATTAAATTGTTATTGTTATATTGTAATAATCTTTTACGTGTGTAGGCTTTTGTTTGTTTTGTAACTGTTATCTTAGGTGCTGATAACTATAAGTGGGTAAACGCTTCTTTCTCATGCAATTTAGTAAATATGGTCATGTTTATTCAAATTGCATTTACATACATAAACCTGAAAATGTTGCTTTATTTACAACAAAATTTAAAAATTTGTGCAACCGGAGATAATTCTATGAATAATACCAGCTTTAAAGAATTATACTTAAAAATACTAGCTGAATTAATTCATTAAAAAGCTACTATCGATATTAGTCATTTCTATGGGAACTTGATTTGAATATTGATACAAATGTAGCTGTAAAGAAAAAATTTATTGTGATTTAATGACTAAGATCAGTTAAACATGAGAAGGAAATATATAGATTTAAATGGTTGTGTACATTTCCTCGCGCGGATCCACTGTGATACCCTTTAAAAATAGAACTAGGAGTGAACTAGAATAGAAAAAATACAAGTAAGGTGATATAAAGAGAAATAAAGTGAAAACCTATTCAAAAAAGGACAGGAAATAAGTATAGACTGGGATTCTCAGTGTCCTGTTACCTAAAATAGCCAGCCTATTATCCAGCTAAAGCCTAAAGACCTGCGACTTTTTCTATCTAACACAAATAGCCCTTGACACCCTGCTATCCGTCCTACTACACCAGGATTGGTTCGTAGAGTCCCGCAATATTTCTAATATAAACCTATAGTAGTGGCTTACAGGAGGTTTAACCTCTCAGTCTCTATTAATATAGTCCAGTTCTATACATTTTTATTCACAAGTTATTAATTTTCTTTCCTCTCTCACAATTTTATTACAGATGCGATGAACTCCAAATACAACTAAGTAAACTGACTAATTCAAATAAAAAAGCCAACGAGAAAATCGCCAAATATGAAGCGGATTTGGCTGAACTGAAGAAAGCCAACGAAAAGTTGGAAATGGAAAATCGTGAAGCCGTTAATTTAGAATTTGAATTTCAACGCCATAAAACTAAATCAAAACTAAGAGAAACCGAACTGTTGGAAGTCCTAAACGATAAAGAAAAAGAAATTACCAAACTAGAGAAATCCCTTAATAACCTGAGTGCTGAACGTTTACAAAACTCCAAAGAAGAACTGTTGCAAAAATCATTGAACGAAGGTGGCGAAGCCGATGTAGATGGTAACGTTTGTATTAAATGTGAAGATCTACAAAGACTGCTGGAGGAGAACAAAAAAGTTACTTTGGAATTTGAGAAGTTAACTTTGGAATACGAGAAACTCAAACTAAGTTACGTGGAAATAGAAAAAGAAAACGATACAAATAAATTGAAAATTGTACAATTGGAAGAATTGCAGGCGAAAGAAAAGGCTGAATGTGAGAAACTATTGTTGGACGTGCAACACTTGAGAGAGAAATTGCACAACGTACAAAAAGATTATGAACAGCTGAGCAGTGAAAACTCTTCAAAGCATGAGGAATGTATGGCCTTGAATAGACAGGTGGAAGTGGCTAGAGAAGAAATGGTGGTGCTGGAAGAAAAATTCACAAAACTCGAATTGTCTTGGCAAGAACAACAACAAACTATTAATGATATTGAGAAGCAATATGCTACCATACAAACTAAATATGAGCAGTTGCAAACTCAATACGAACATCTAGAGACCAATAGGGGACAATCCATAACCGATTGTCAACGTTTGGAAAAGGATAATGTAGAATTGCAAACCGAAATAGAGGATTTGAAAAAGAAAGTACAAGATGCCCAACAAAGACTGCTGGAAAGCAATGAAAAATACGAGGAGACGGCTAAAGAGAGCAAGACTGCAAATGAAGAGTACACGTCTGAAACCACTAAAATACAACAAGACAATGAACAGCTTAAACAGCAACTTCTGGAAATACAAACACAATTTGAAGATTTACAAAAGGAATATGATGATTTATCCAATCAATTAATGGATAATTTACAAGACAGTGAATCTCTCAAGGATGAGAACACCAAGTTGCAAGAAAAACTTAAGGAATATGAGGAAAAGAATGAAGAAGTATGTAGAGCTGAAGCCGAAATCCAAGAATTAAAATCACAATTGGAAAAGGTGTTATCTTGCGAAAGAAACAAACTACTTAAAACTCCCTCGCCCAGTCGAAATTCCTCAATGCGCAGCTCGGGTGTGTGCGTGGAAGAGGAAGAAGATTTCGATGACTATCCCAAATCTCAAGAGTTACTAAGGAAATTCTGTGAACTTTCCGAATCATTGACCGAAATTGAGCTGGAACACACAAAGGGAAAAACAAAAGTCTTTAGATCTGCCTCTAAAAACTCGACACCCAACAACTACAAAATGTATTTGAAAAACATTATGGGCGTGCGTAAATCCCAAAAAGAATTCGATATGGAAATCGAAAATATACACTTACAAGGTTCCTTTAAACATCATTCCTTCCACATTGTAGAATTGAGTGGCGAAGATGAAAAGTCCTGTGAAATGGAATGTGATACTAGCGATACAAATGGTTGTGAAAATATGGCCGAGTACATAGAAAAACTGAAACAAGAAATCCTACAACTGAAAACCATGAACGAGCAGGAGCGCATAAGCAATAAATCATTATTGGAAAGTACGGAGCGAGCCTTCAGTGAAATGCGAGAGCAGATAACACAATTATCGGCCGAACTGATGGAAAAATCTATATTTGTGGAGAATTGTGCGTGCAAAACGTATCAACAGCAGATAGAAACCCTGGAAAAAGAAAAGGCCGATATGACAATTGTATGTGAAGAGCTGCAAGAAAAGGTCAATTGTACTCTAAATGGTTCCTTCAATATGCTGATGAATACATCGGCTCCAGGCATTGAAGTAAAAGTCATAGCCGATGATAAACTAAAAGAGTTGCAGCAATTAAAGTTAAGAGAACAAGAGCTATTGGAATCGTTTGATTCACAAACAAAAACTCTGGAAGAATTAACGCAACGTTACCTAGATATGGAGGGCGACCTTGAAACGGCCAAAGAACAGCTGGAAACCCAAGAAAAAGAATATAAAGAAAAATACAATCATTTGCAGTTGGAAATTTTGCAAAAACTAGAAGTAAGTTCCAGTGAATATCGGGACAATATGAAGAAGTACAACAAAGAATGGGAGGATAGAAGAGAAGAATACGAACAAACCATTAAAGACTTGCAACAACAAATAGAACAACTTAAGCAACAGTCAGCCAGCTCTTCCCAAGACTTGAAGACAGAAATTAAACAGGAAAGTATTTGTGATCAGCAGGAAGGCGAACAAGTTGAAGAAACTGATAGTGATAAAGCAGATTTAGATGTTGTGCAAGAAGATGTAGAAATTCCAGAAGATATAGAAACCATAAAACAAGATAAATGTAAACTGGAAGAAGAAAAACAAAACCTGCAGCAACAACTCAACACAGTGGAGGAGCAACTGGAGAATCTTAAAGAAGAAAATCGCACTCAATACGAAGAAATAACTCTTTTAGATGCAAAAATTGTATCGCTGGAAGAACTCTTGAGCGACGCTAAACTTTTGCATACAACTGTGGCTAAAGAAAATTCCTCTTTAGAAACTCAAATAAAAGATCTTGAGGAAGACCTCAATTGCATACCTCAATTACATGACAGAAACCAACAGTTATCCGATGAAATGGAGAAACTTAAGCTGGAATACTCACAAATACAACAGAAACTCGAGAAGGCCGAATTGCAAATACAAGAATTTGGCAAAGAAAATGCCAAACATGAAGAACTAATACAAACATTACAAGCTAAACTCCACCAATTAACAGCTATGGAGGAAGAGAAAAACAGTCTTGAAAGTGAGTTGGAAAATCTTAAACAGCAGTGCACACAAGTACAAGATAAACTCAACAAGGCTGAAGAACAAATACAGGAGTTCTGTAGCGAAGATACAAATAGAGAAGAGCATATACAAGCATTACAAATAAAACTCTCTAAGATGGCAGCAGTAGAAGATGAAAAGAAAACTGTTGAAAATGACTGCACAAAGTTAAAAGAAACCTTGAAAGACCTGCAAGACAAAGAAGTTGAAACTTCTAAACAAATTAACGCCCTCCAACATCAAGTTACTACATGCAATGAAAACTTGTCTGAATTGGTCAACTGCCAAACGCAATGGCAATTGGAAAAGTGTGCCTTGGAGGAGAAGTTGCAACAAATAACGTCTGAATATAGTTTACTTAAAGCTGATCAAGTGTTACTGGAAACCCAGCTAAGTGAACTAACTGAAGAAAGAAAATCTCTAAACGAACAATGTTCGGTGCTGCAAGAAGAAAAAATCACCCTGGAGGAACAGCTGAAATGTCTCAAAGAAATAGAAAAGGCTGAAGAACTGTTAGAACAAATGATTAAAGAGAAAGCCGAACTGGTGCAAAATCTTCGTTTGACCACAGAAAAGCTGGAAAGTGCACAAAATCAGCTAGAAGAAAATGACAAGGAAATGTCAAAAGCTAAATTGGAAAAAACACAGATACAACAAGATCTTCAGTCGCTAAAAGAGTCTCTTTCAAAAGAAATCGAAGAAAAACTCCAACAATTAGAAGAAAAAGAAAAGGAAACGACAAAAGCAAAATTGGAAAAAACACAGATACAACAAGATCTCCAGTCGCTCAAAGAGTCTCTTTCAAAAGAAATCGAAGAAAAACATCAACAATTAGAAGAGACTGAGCGGGAAAAGGAAAAAACGAAACAAGACAATGTCAATCTTTATCAAGATCTGCAAGCTCTTAAGGAAAGTTTCACCAAAGCTAACGAAGAGAAACAGGAGCAACAGCAGAAAATTGAAGAATACCAACAAGAGAATTTCCATCTTAAAGAAGATTTAGCAAATCTGAATGAACAATTGGCTAAACTGGACCAAGAAAAACAACAAGCTCAGCTAGAACACAATAATCTGCAACAAGATCTTGAGACGTTTAAGGAGTCGCTCTCAAATGCCATGGAAGAAAAACAACAAAAGTTCAATAACCTTGAAAATAACTATCAAACAGCCCAGCAACATAACCAGGAATTGCAACAGCAACTAAAAGACCTTAAGAACGTTCTAAGTAATTCCAATCAAGACCAGCAACAGCAATTAAATGAAAATATCCAACTGCAACATGAACTTCAGGCAACAAAAGAATCCTTAACTAAACTTCAAGAAGAGCAACAAAAGCTACAAGAAAGACTTCTAAACTATCAACAACTGAAAGAAGATAAGAACCAATTAGAAGCCACCCTTAACATTATAAAATCAGCCCAATCCGGTGCTCTTAAAAACCTACAAGAAGAAAGAGATCAACTGCAACAAACTCTCCAGCAATACGAACAACAGAATAAACAATATAAAGAAAGAGAGGAGACTCTAACACAAAAAATCGAATCAATGTCTCAACAGCTACACGAAGTACGCGGCAAAGCAAAGTCTTACGAAAAACTCCTGCAGGAACATGAAGAAGTGGAAAATGCGCTCACCACCGCAACAGCCACAACTCAAAAACTTCAACAGGAAATCACACAACTTACTTCCCAACAAGAACATTACAACTCCACGATCGAGAATCTATCGGGTGAAATTGAAAAACTCAATTTACAACTCGATAAGCAACTCAACGAAAAAGAAATGTTGCAAACGAAATTATCGCACTTGAAAGATGCACTTCAAGGCGAACAATCTTCCCTGCAACGTGACAAGCATGAGCTTAAGAGTTCTTTTGAGGAGCTTAAGTTGAAGTGTGATTCCTTGCAAACCACAAATACTCAATTAGAAAATCTCAATCAACAACTGCAGCAGCAACTTAAGGGGGCATTGGAAAAATTAAAAGATTTCCAGGCCGTAGAAGAAGATCTCAATACGCTTAAAGTTCAGCATAGTGAATTGCAGCACAATATGAAGGCAACTGTAGAGGAGGCTGGCCGTTGTAGTCTGGCTTTGCGCGAAGATGTTGAGCATCACAAACAGTTGCTGCAAAAACAAGTGGAAAGCTTTAATACACTGAAAGTTGAAATGGTGAGTTTTTGAGATATTATTAAGCTATTGTTTCGTAAATTAAATTATATTTGTAAGTTAGGTATTTTGACACAATTATTATAAATAACAGTTTACTAAACTTTCTTCCTCCTTCCAGGAAACCAAACAACAAGCTTTAAGCGACGAAATTTTCAAACTATCCAACGACATTGAACGGCTGCAAAGCGAAAAACACTCGTGGGAAGAGAAAATGAGAGAAATAACGGTACGAAATTTCGAACAAGATTTGCAACGTCAAGCTATTGATGCAACAGCAAATACATCGATGGATTCGAACACATCATCGTACTCGCCCAAAGGACGCAGGAGTCTAGAACGTTTGGGTGGTGGTGGCGCTGACTTCAAAGCCAATGTTAGTATAGAGGAAAAATTAAGTACCATGCAGCAAAAGAACTCAACAACAGCGGAGAGAAAGAACCGTCGCTTAAGCACGCATGACGAAAGAAGACGGCAATCCTATTGGGGAGTGGCGCATGATAAAGAAACCATGACAGATCCAGTGGGTTAGTTAAGAATTTATGATTTTAAAATATAAATTTCCTTTTAATAAGCTTTTATTATTATACAAATTCCAGATAACAGCTGCAATTGCATTGAGCTAGATCGCAAACTTAAAGAATGTGAACGTAATCTTTTCATTAAAAACAGTCAAGTGACAGCCTTAAGTATGGAATTGAAAAATCATCCCTTGAAAGATGAAAATGCCTCCTTAATGAAACGTTTACAAGAACAACAGGATAAATATAGTATCGAAATTAAACGTTATAAAAATAAACTGTACGAGCAAACCGCTAAAGCTGAAAAAGCTATAGCGACGGCCGCTCATGCTACCGCCAAGTCTCAACATGTTGCAGCCAATGCAGCATTAGCTGCCGAACAACACAACACCACGCCGGTCTTGCCGAAAATAGTGGCCGATGTTGAAATACAAACAGATGATGATCTGAATGCTTGTATACAAAAGTTACAAGGCAAATATAATGATTTGAAAAATATCTGTCGCTATCGTTACAATGTCATCAAAGAGTTGGAGGAAAAGGTGGCACAAAAAGAAAACTCTGATGGTAATTCTTTGTCTGCTTTAGAAGCTGCCCAATTCAAAGTGTTAAATGTAAGTATTTAGAAAAAAAAACTGAAAAATTATAATTTAAATAAAAATGTTCTTTTAATTACAGAATCAATGCGAGTCATTGAAGAAGGAACTAAAGACCGTTAAGGAAAAATATGAAAATGCTAAAAAAGTATTACATTCACGTCGTGAAGAGATCATGAAATTGCGTGCTCAATTAGAAGAAACTCAATAAATATGATGTAGTCAGTTTATCTCACTTTATTTGCCATTTTCCTAGTATGTACTTAAATTTTCTTCTATATAATGAAGAAGAAAAACCTTACATTTCATTTAAGAAATGTTGGAATTTTCATTTGTTTTTTTTAATATTATGTATTATGTTTATTTATTTAGTTTAGTTTTAAAAAAAATATTTAGTTTTTAGTTTCCTTAAAACTAAGTTCGTGTGCTTTTGTTTTTCTTATACATATAAACAAAAAAGAAAAAATAATGCAAAAATAGTTGTAAAAAATTCTTAATTTATTGTAATTTTATGTTGATCCTTTACTGTATTGATATTTTGCACTTACCCTCTTAATGAAGCAGTTGATTGTTTTGTGTTTCGTTTTTGTTTTATAATTGTATTATATTTAGAAATTGCATTTATAATTTACATTAATATATCACCTTCCATCCACTCTAGTGTTTTTTGTACACTTCATGTCAAGAATTGAATTAATTCATTTGTATTTTTGCCCTTTATCCCCCCGTTTGAGTGTAATTTATGCTGTTAGAATAACTGTTATTTTAAAAAAATACAATTTAAATTTAATTTATCTATATTTTATAATATTAAAATAAAAATGAAAAATTTATTTATAAAAAATTTATGTTGCTTTTTGTGTGCAATACATTCTCATGAATTAGGTTTTTGACAACAGACTTAGGTTTTTGGCTCTCGGTTACCTATCTAGTTGTTGTCTATGGAGTGTAGTACTTTATATTATGGTGTCATGCCCTTCACCAAATTATATGTACTTCAAAATAAAAATTTTAAATATTTTTACGTAAACAAAATGTATTTTTTTTTCAATGTTGTTTTTTAATTTTTTGGAAAAAAAAATTCGAATTGTTTTTTAAAATTTTATAATTTTTTTTTTGTTTTTTCAATTTTATTTTAATATTTAGCGAAAAAAAATTTGGTGAAATATTAATATTTTTTCCGATTTTGACCCATTGTAGGTCCAACTTACTATGGTCTTATATATGTCGTTGCAAAGGTCTTTGAAATATCTATCATTATAGTATATCCATATTGTCTATATTTATGACTTAGTAATCCAGATATACAGTGGTGGCCAGGAATTTAAGACAAAAATTGTTTGCTAAATTCCATGTAATTGTCATTTATTTTTTCAAATATTTCCACAAATATGTATGCATGAGGGCTGTTTTAACACACAAGTGTATTTTATTCGACTGTATCAATTCGTACATATTCATCATGAACACATAAAATTTTTCTACAACATGACCAAAAATTTTTTTTTTTAAATAAACATATTTTTTCACCTTTATATCATTATAATTTTATTATTATAAAATATTCGGAACAAATTTCGTATTTTTAGTTCCATTAGTTTCGGTCATATCATGTTATTGACATCGGATGTTCGCTGAGGTGGGTCAACGTATTTCCACATATCTTTGTCCATATACCTATGTTTTACCGATTTTTCCAAACATTTTTCAGAAACTAGAAACATTAATAATAAATTGCATACCCTTAGAGGTCTTTTTATTTTGGCTCTATTGAACTTAAAATTCAGTTGATGAAAAAAATTCAAGTATTTGTCTTAAATTGGTGGCCGCCACTGTAGGTCAAAAATCGAGGTTGTCCTGGGGCCAAACTACCGCATGAGCTATCGAATTGAAAAATAATTTCGATATCGAAATTATGATAAAATGTACTAAATTTCTTGCTCGATTTAGTACATTTTATCATAATTTCGATATCAATGTACTAAATTTCTTGCTCGATATCGAATGCAATAATCTCAAATAAGAAAATTACGATAAATTTTACTCGATATCGAATGCGGTAATTTGGCCCCTGGTTTTTTCCATTTGTGGACTCGATTTTAAATATCTACCGAGGTGGAAGAATTTCGGAGATATTGATGTATGAATCGTGTATGTAAGTTATTTGGGGGCTTCGGAAAGTTGATTTCAACAGACAGACGGACATGTCTTAATATACAGGTATGTTCTGTAATCCACGTGATTTCAAATCACATACCGTTTTAAAATCACACTTGTGATTTGTGCCTGTTCTGTATATCACACGGTTATTGTATTTTTCGGTGTGATTTTAAATTTTCGAAAGCACAAGAAAACAGCTGATTCGTTTATTTTAAATGTTTTCTTTTGCAAATAATTTTGTAGAAATATTAAAGTGAAAATAAAAAATGTCTGGAGCTTCTGTTATATCTTTAATGGAATTAAAAAGAATGGAATTACATTTTATAAAAATTTTGCAAAAACTATGGCGCAAGCTCAACCACTATGTCAAAAGAAACAGCGAAGCTGCCACAGTACACAATTGCTTTTGGTTACCACTTGCTTCAACTTTGTTGCAGTTTTTTTTTCCAATTAGCGCAAAAGCTTAATGCATTTTGATAACTTATAATATAATCTAACAAATATTATAAATTTTATGACAAATTCTATAATTAATTTAAAGATATTGAACATATTTTAGACAAACATTAAAAAATTTTTGTCTGACAAGCTTCTATGTATTTTCGAAAATCATAAACAGCTGACAACTGAAAACAAACCTGAAACCACAAAAAAAATCACAAAAGCAAATAAACTTTTTACAGCAGAAAATGTGTCTCTAGATTTTTATTAAATTTTAAGTGTTTTTTTTAATAAAACAAGTAATTCTATAAGAAAATTAATAAAGGACATATTGTTTAATATACTTAAGTAATTTATTTTAATATTTTCCATGTAGTAGCCGCAGAAATAACCAAGTGATTTGAAAACATTAGTGACTTTGCTGAACGTTTTAAAATCACAAAATTATGTGCACAGAACACCTTTTATGTGATTTCAAACCACTTTTATAAAATGTGATTTGCAGAACATACCTGATATTTGCTATTTTAGATACTTTTAACATTATTGAGAAGTTTTCAACATCATTTTTTTATTCAATATCGTATTTTTTCTTATTTTGTTTTGATTTAATTTTGTATTTAACAGCTAAGTGAAATTTTTTTCATGAAAATCAGTTATTGCTTCCAAAAGTATTATGCACTTATCTTTAATGTATAGGTATGAACATGTTTTTAAATTGAACCATTAGTAATTTACACCTTCAAAATTTACCAAAAGAAATTTCAATTGTACTAACATTCCCAACCCTGTACTAGTTTGAATTATTATTGCTCTCCTTTTCATCTCCACTTTTTAGTCTTATTAGAAAACATTTAAGTGATCGGCCGCCAAAATGTTGTCGGATTATTATAATCGGGAAAAATAGTATAAAAAGTGTTCAAAATTAATTAAAATTATGTGAAAAATCTTAACCAATGTGTTGGTGATAAACTAAAATTGTTTAATTGAAAGAATCTATGAATGCTAAGTCAAAAATCGGAAATTAAAATTTGCAAATTTGTTTCTATTCGTTTCGTTTAATTAATAGTCGTGTACGAGTTTTGTTATTGTGTTTGTTAAAATGACGGAATAAGAAAATCCGCAACAATTGTTGGAATGCGTTAAAGGTTTGTGAATTGAATAATTTAAGGAAGTATATTAGTAAATAGTTGAACCACTACTATCTATATTATGGATGTTTTAATTTGTATGAAGAATACCGGGAAAAAGGTTTTGAACTTGAATTTTTTCCATACAAAAGGAATCATTACGTTATACAAATTTTGTTTCAAACCTTTTTCCTAGTATTCTTCATATAAATTGCTTACGTTTACTAGTGTTTTAAAAGAAATTTAATTGGTATTGACACTCTCGTTGTTATACCCAACACTACCATAGTGGGAAGGCTATTATCAAATTTTGCTGATGTTTGTAACGCCTAAAAATATAAGTCTGAGTCCGCCTTGCTGTTCGGTCCATTATTTCACATAGCCCACATACAAATGTCCTCCCTAAATACGACTTAATCGGTCATAAATCTTTTAATTTATAAAGGTATCTACACAAATGTAAAGAAGTCACATCACCTAATTCTATAACGATCGGTCCATAATTAGTCATGGCTCCCATATAAGGACAACTTCTGAAAATTACTTTAAATAGCATAATTCTATTTAAAATTTTGCTATCCAAATATAATTTAACGACCTAAATTCACTGCGATCGACTCACATATAAGGCCAACAGAAAAAACTTTGGTATCCAAATATAATTTAATAAAAATAAGTTTCATATAGAAATAAATCGAAAGTCCTATGCTAATGGCGATCGGTCCATAACTGCTCATTGCTCCCATATAAAGCCCACTTCCGAAAATCACTGACGAATATAAATTATTGAAATTTAAAAAGAATAATCTTTTTGCGCATTTACTCAGTGTAGGGTATTATATGGTTGGGCTTGATCGACCATACTTTATTACTTATTTTAACGGGTATAAAATCAATAAATTATTTTGCTTTATTAAAAAACTTAAGAATTTCGACCATAGAGAAATACACATAGAACGGAAAGTAGAAAAAACTCAAACTAAAAAATGACTCAAAATAATCACACATACGAGTGTTGTTTGTGTTTTCACATATTTTTTTTACTAATGCATTCTCACCACTTAGGTTTTTGACAACTGAGTTAGGTCTGTGACAGGAGAGTTTCTGCTTTATGATTTCGACTATGTTAAATCAGGATAACATGAGTAGTTAGTAGGGTGATCGGCCCAGTTTATAATAACCGGTTATAACCTAAGGTCGGTTTCGGTTTTTTTGAAAAGCTCACATTTCAAATATCGAAGAAATCGGGGTTTTCTCCTCGAATAGCCGGTTTTTCTAAAAGTGTGTTTTTATGAGTTTTAATGTATTAAAAAATATTCAAAGTCCAATAAAAAAAAATTAAAACAAATACTTCAACTACTTTAGAAGACTTTTTATATTTAGAAAATGTCACAAGTTATCTGGAAAGCCTGAAAACTTATTCAATGCTTTGTTTTATATATGTCATACAAATACACCATGTAAACGATAATTTTCAATCTCTAGTTTTATAAAAACAAAAAAAAATCGATATATTCCAAAGCATTTAAATTGTGTTTTACTTATTCCTAAGAGATTATTTTACCTTCATAAGGTCTTCAAATTTACTGACGTTAACGATCTTCTGGTCAAATTTGACCCAAATAGAAAATAGATTTTTTTTTAAAAAAAACCTAACGTAGTTGTTGACATTTAAAATTAAATTAAAGTCATAAAATATCAAAAATATCAACCACTCATTTTTAGAAAAAAAAAATTCAATTTTAATTTCAAAATGGGTAACATTTTACCCGAAGACCTTATGAAGTATATGAAAAACAGTAGTTCAGCAAGTATGATGAAAAGAGAAAGATATATATTAGAGCTACCAAAGATATATTGTAGTGCTACCAAAGCTCTGAAAATATGTAACTTAATTGTACGTAACAAAAGACCTTAAATCCAAACAAGTTAATAGATATTTTTTTGCCTATTTGTTTTTCTAAAATCCTAAGATAGCTGTAAAATTCATAAAATATCAAAAATATCAACCACTCACTTTTGGAAAAAATTAAATATCCTTGTGAAGGATAAAAGAAGTAATCAAAGTGGTTTTAATCAGTATTATTTTAATAAATAAAACTTTTTTTCTTCTTATTTCTAGGAGTTTTAATATTTTTCCAAAAAACCGGTTAACCGGTTATTATAAAAAAACCGAAACCGGTTTATATTAAAAAACCGAAACCGGTTTATATTAAAATTGTTCGAAGAAACCGAAAATCGGTTTCTAAAAAATGTCGAAAAATCGATCACACTAGTAGGTAGTTTCGAAAGAGACATTTTCAAATCAAATTGTATATAAACAAATTCAAACCACTATTATTGTTATTATTTTCTTTAAATATGATAATTCTTAGAAGATGTAATATTAGGCACGTTAATAATTTCTATAAGAAATAAAATTTCTATTTGATTCATTCTTATTGGCCGAATGTTTCTACTGCGGCTGGAAAATTGTAGTTGTGTGAACAAAATTCAGTTATTTCAACAGTAATACTTCTTGGCCAACAGACTATATGTTACTAGAGCCGAAAAATTATTTGGATATATCGTCCCCTCAATAAAACAATAGTGTATAAGCATTTACACCATTATTTTTGCATTGCATAATAAGTGTTGGCAACAGCCAAAAACCATAATTGATAATCTGGCAACCCCAGACTTTTTGAATTAAACGATATATTTTGTTCTCCTTTTTGTTATGTTAGTTCTTTATTTTACCTTGATTAATAAACATCGTTAATAGAATTAATAAATTGTTTTAATTATAATTGTACCAACGTACAATCATAACAGTGGCGACGAGGATTATTTTTTTTTTAAAAAAGGAACTCACGTGAATCTCGGGAATGAATAATACACTGGAAAGTGTCATGACCAAACTGTTGGTGCAACAAAATGAGGCCGCATCGCGTCAGCAGAGTCTGATCGAATCACTTGCTAGTATGATACGGACATCATCGTTGGCAGACACTTCACAGACAGTTCCCAGTACGGGGCAGGAACAATTGATGGATGTATTGTCCAAAAGTATCAATGAGTTTTGTCATGATCCAGATTCGGAATTGTATTTTTCAAACTGGTACAGCCGTCACGAAGCACTTTTCTTAGAAGACGCCAAATCACTTGGCGACGCATCGAAGGTTCGGCTAATTCTACGAAAATTGAACCAGCAAGTGTACGGAAAATATGCAGATTTTTTATTACCTAGGAAACCACATGATCTCAAATTCAATGAGACACTTACTACACTTTCCACATTGTTTGATCGACAAGAGTCGCTTTTCAACGTACGATATAATTGTCTTAAAAATGTGAAGGATGAAAATGAGGACTTCATTACGTATGCCGGTAGAGTGAATAAGTTATGTGAACGTTTCCAGAGTAATCAAATGACCTCGCAACAATTTAAATGTCTTATGTTTATAGTTGGATTACAATCACATGATTACATGGAGGTTCGTAGTAAACTTATATCCATGCTGGATAGGACCACTGACATTACGTTAGAGGGATTGACTACCGAAGTGCAACGTATGATGGTACTTAAAAACGACGTAAATCTGGTGGAGACACATACACCACAGGTTAATGCTGTATCTTACAGGAAATTTAAGGATCAACAAACCAGAAACAACGTACGCACTAAAGACGTTTCTGGTGAAGATAATAATGATGGCCCAACACGTCCTTGCTGGCAATGTGGATCAATGCATTATGTCAAAGATTGTTCCTATACACAACACGAATGCACAGAATGCGGTTAGATAGGTCACAAGGACGGTTATTGTAGGTGTTTTCGGGGACATAATACACAGAAACACGACAAAAAGCATCATGCATCGTATAAGCAATCACAACATAAAAAGGGAAAATACAACAACAACAGTGAACTGCGTACAAATGTTGTTACTGCTACACTAATACAGCCGCACATTGTAAAGGCAATTCACAATCATGTAGAACGACGCAAATTTGTAACAATCAGCATTGCACAGAAACAGATGAAACTTCAATTAGACACAGCAGCTGATATAACGATAATTTCGAAGGCAAATTGGATTATTATAGGCAAACCAGAATTGCAGAGATGTAAACAAAATGCTTCAGACGCTTCTAATAATTTAATACCTATAATTGGTGAGTTTGTAACGGAAGTACATCACAACGATCAAAGTCAGATTGCAACATTGTACGTTACAGAACTGGAAAATTTAAATGTGTTTGGTACCGATTTAATCGATAAGTTCAATTATTGGAGTGAACATTTGAATTTTATTTGTAATGCAATATCGGCAAATGGTCATAAGGAGGTTATTTTTAATGATATTAGGCAACAATTTCCTGAAGTACTTCAGGACAGAACCGGACATTGCACACAAATTAAATTAACATTACACGTCAAACCGAATTCAATACCGGTATTTAGACCAAAAAGGCCGGTGCCTTACGCGACACTTCAATTGGTTGAAGCCGAACTTAATAGATTGGAAACAGACGGTATAATCACACCTATAACACATTCTGATTGGGCTGCACCAATAGTTGTTGTACGTAAGCCGAACAACAAAATACGTATATGCGGTGATTACTCAACCGGATTGAATCAGTGTATGGAACCAAATTTTTATCCCTTACCACATGCGGACGAAATTTTTGCGAAGATGGCAAATTGTAAATATTTTAGTAAAATAGACCTTTCTGATGCGTACCTTCAATTTGAAGTCGATGAAAATTCAAAACAGCTACTGACAATCAACACACACAAGGGGCTCTACATTTTTAATCGATTGCCTCCAGGGGTAACATCAGCACCCGGAGCGTTCCAAAAGGCTTTGGACACTATCCTAGCAGGACCACGGCACATGAAAACGCAATCAAGGTAAGGGAGGTAATAAAACGTTTTAAGGAACTCGGCCTTACAATTCGCTGGGAAAAATGTGAAATTTTGGAATCATCAATAAAGTATCTTGGACATGTGATAGACAGCAAGGGCATTCACCCGGATCCTTCCAAGGTTGAATCAATTAGAAATATGCCACGCCCAAACAATGTGTCTGAACTTCGATCATTCTTAGGTGCCATTAATTATTATGGTAAGTTTATAAATTGTATGCGGGACATCCGTCAACCTCTGGATGATCTATTGAAGAATGAGGCAAAGTGGGAATGGACGAAGGAATGCGAGTCATCATTCCATGAATTTAAAAGATTACTACAATCCAACCTTTTGTTGACACACTACGATACCAAACTTCCTATTTTTGTTGCTGCGGACGCATCTACGGTCGGTATTGGAGCACAAATTTTCCACAAGATGCCAGATGGAACACAAAAGGCTATTTATCATGTTTCAAGGGCACTGACGTCAACGGAACAAAGGTATAGCCAGATAGAAAAGGAAGCATTGGCTTTGGTTTATGGATGTACGAAATTTCATCGTATGATTTATGGGCGTACTTTTACGTTATTGACGGACCATAAACCTCTACTTTCTATTTTCGGCTCTAAAAAGGGTATACCTACGCACACTGCAAATCGTTTGCAAAGATGGGCCCTTATCCTGATGAGTTATAATTTCGAAATTCAATATGTTAACACCAAGGAATTCGGAAATGTAGACATGCTTTCTCGCCTCATTAACAATCAACACCAAGACGAAGATTTTGTGGTAGCGGTTGTACAAACGGAGGATGATATACAATTTGTACTGCAAGACAACATTAAACACATACCAGTAACACAGAAAATGGTTCGTATCGCTACAAACAAGGATGCTACGCTACAGAAAATAATGGAATTTATACGAGATGGGTGGCCTGGCTCCCCGAAAATGATATCAACGGATACTGAACCTTTCTATAACCGTAGAGAATCTTTGTCTATTGTTGACAATTGTATTATGTCTGGCGACCGAGTGGTAATTCCACAGGTATTTCGCAAACGAATTTTAAGACAACTTCACAAGGGTCATCAAGGCGTTGAACGTATGAAGGGTCTCGCTAGGTCGTTCGTTTATTGGCCAAGGATCGATGCCGAAATTGCTGATTATGTTAAGCAGTGTAGAAATTGTGCAATGTCTGCAAAATCTCCAACAAAGGCCTTACTTAGTTCATGGCCGACACCAGATGAGGTTCTGGATCGCGTACACATCGATATTGCAGGACCATTGCGTGGTAAATACTATTTTATTTTGGTAGATTCTTTTTCTAAGTGGCCAGAGGTTGCACAGGTCTCTACAATTTCATCAAAGGAAATTACGAATCATGTTCATGAATTCATCAGTCGCTATGGTCAACCAAAAGTCATCGTGTCTGATAACGGAACTCAGTTCGTCAGCACAACTTTCAAATATTTTTACGAAGAGAGAGGAATTCATCACATATGCACACCACCGTATCATCCCCAATCCAACGGTCAGGCAGAGCGGTTCGTGGATACGATAAAGAGGGCGCTTGAAAAATCATATTGTGATGACTTCCCAGATGACAAGGTCAACTTATTATATTTTCTATCACAATACAGGGCAACTCCCAACCCAAATGCACCGAATGGTAAAAGTCCTTCCGAATGTTTTATTGGTCGACGCCTTCAAATACCTTTGGACCTTTTAAAGCCATCACCAGCATCAGTTGGGAAGCGAAACACTGTTATGGAACAAGCTTACAATACGAAACATGGAGCGAAGATACGTTGTTTCAAGCCAGGCGATAAGGTTTATGCACGGGTCTTCAATAAGAATAAAATGTCATGGACATCCGGCGAGATAATAGAACGAGTTGAGGACGTAATCTACAATGTACTTTTATCCACACGAAGACGGAATACACTTATTAGATCTCACGTAAATCAGTTACGCGAGCGATTTTCGAATGAATTATCATTGCCTGATTCATACGAGGAATTAAATACGGCAGAAACGGTTGATACATACACTGAAGACGATACTGAAACATCGACAATGATTCCGGAGGTACCAGCTGAAGTCGAACCGTATCGTAACCAGGAGCGTGACAATCTTTACGGTGTTGTCCAAAATTTGGAACCCCGAAAATCTACTCGAAATCATCGCGCTCCCAGACGTTACTCCCCATCTTGAAAAAGGGGAGATGTTGGCAACAGCCAAAAACCATAATTGATAATCTGGCAACCCCAGACTTTTTGAATTAAACGATATATTTTGTTCTCCTTTTTGTTATGTTAGTTCTTTATTTTACCTTGATTAATAAACATCGTTAATAGAATTAATAAATTGTTTTAATTATAATTGTACCAACGTACAATCATAACAATAAGAATCTACATAACTGATTCTATATGTGGTCAAAATTTGGTGAAATTCTACTTCAACAAAGTGGGTCAAAAGATCAATTGAATTATTACTTTTGTTCTAGATGTCTACTAACACAAAAATTGTAAACTCAATTATTTCGAAATGGCAAAAAAAATATGCACTATTGTTTTATTAAGGGGACGATATGGCCATCACAACGAATTTTAATATTTAAATTTTAATTTCGAAAATTTTCAAAATATATATTCCCGCGAATATTTTCCCGCGTATGAACTAGTTCTGAGGGATCTCTTCGGAGATTGTTATTTTGTATCGCAGGTATATTATTGTTGTTATTTGTGTGCTCGACTGATCACGTCTCATGATGAATTCAATAGTAAGACCTAATGCTGAAATAAATGCTGAACCAACTGTGTCGGTCAATTTACTGAAATCAAATTGGGGGCAATAGATCGGGGGGATTTCGTTTAAACTAATACCCATGGGATTCAATTGGGACATTCTTGGCCTATATTTCTTTCATACTCACCATGTTTTTAACCTCAGTTTATAACAAAAAAAAGATTTCCAAATCATACAAAATTAAAGTAAAAACCAAGTATATTTTTTGTTTTATAAAATATTTCAACTAAAATTTATTTAAAAATTATTTTTAAGTATTAAGTGTTGTGGTTGTTTGTTTTAGGTTACTTCTTTTTTATACAAAAATTATAAAATAAACTTAAATTTATATTGTAATATTTATAGAAAAATCAATACAGTGGATTTAAATTAATATAAAAAAAATAAAACTTACAAAGAAATATCGCAAAAATTAAAATTGAGGTAGAACTTAAAGCAAATAAAAATTAATTAATATTAAGATAAAAATAAGAAGATGCTAACTCTTAAAGAGTTAATTAAAAAAAGAGTATTTTTTATATAAAAATCATAAAAATAAAAAGTTAAGTTAAATTATTTTAATTTATTTAATAAGTAAAGCTTAAGGAAATTAAGTAATAATTCATTTTTTAAATTGTGTCATTTGTGTTTGATAAAATTCAGAAAACAATATATATAAATTGAGTTTGTTTAAAATTAAATGCTGAGTATGTTTTGAGGTAATAATTTCCAAGTAAAGAGAAATAAATTAAAGATTTGTTTTAATTTATTAAATGCATATTTTATTTAGGGTTTTTTTTAGTTTTTTTAACATAAGTACTACTTGATTAATTTAGTTATGTTTTTTTTTAAGTTTAAGCAAGATGTGGTGTTTTATTTAGTTTAGTATTTTATTAAGTGCATTAAGTGTGGGGTTTAAATACTTATTATTAATTTATATAAATTGGCAAGATTTATTTTGTTTATATTTAATTATATTATATCATATTTTTTGTTTGTGTTTTTCTTGTTAAAGTTTAATTTTATAATAAATTATTGCATTTTTGTGTTGGTAGAGTTTTCTTAAGTTTAAGTTTTTGTTATTATAAATATTTACATGATTTATTATTATTAAGTTTTCTTTATTTATTCTTGAGGTAAACAAATTTATATTTCACTGACTTGTTGTTTAAACAAAATTATAAAAAATTGAGGTAGTTTTAAGGTTTTTTTGTTTGTTTGTTTAATATAAAATGTATTTTATTTGCTCTTTTAAAAAGGAATGTCTTTTATTTTTCTTTTTTAGTTTCCTGAGTTTATTTATTTAATAAAAAAAAAATATTTGTATTTTTTTATTTGTTAAAGAAGTCAAGTTGTATTGAGGTGGTTCTGTTTTTTAGGTTTAAATCCCTGGTTCTATTAAATGGCACATTTGAATTACTTTTGTTTTGAGTTATTTTATTTTCTTGAGTTAAGTTTTAGTGACAAAATTAAAATATTTAAGTGATGTTTTGAGGTGGTTTCTTAAAGCCAGTGTTTTTTTAATAATTTCAATTAATAAAAAAAATATTTGAATTTTTTTTTCAAAATTTTGAAATAAATTTGTTATATAAACTTAAAATTTTTTAATATTTAATTAAAGCAGAGTTTTAATAGTTTCAAATCACTAGTTATATAATTCAAATAAATTTCAATTTAAAAATATTTCAAAAAAAGGCACTTGAAATTAAATTTTTTTTAAAAAAATTAATAAATTATAACAATTTAATAAAAAAAATATTTTAACTAATTCTTTGTAAATTAATTTAAAACAATTATTAGTTTAATAATTTGAAATTTGAAAAAAAAATTTAAAAAGTTTTTAAATTACTCTGCTACTTTTTTTTAATTTTAAACATTTAATATAAATATTTACAAAATTTCTAATATACTACTATTAAAATAAAAAGAAATTACAGTTAAACTCTACTATTATATAACTAAATCTAAAAATTGCTTTAAATTGGTTTTACAGTTGCAGTAAATAGAGGTATATTTAATTTGCCATCTTTTATTTTCTTCTTACAATATTGCATTTCTTTCATTTTCATTTCAATATATACAATATTTAATTTAATATTCATTAATTATATTTCTTTAAAAAACAAAAAAATTATTCTTGCAGATTTTCTTTAAGGTAAATCGTATACTAGCAGCGATTTTCCTACTTTAAATTCCTCAAAAAAAATTTAATTTTTTGTTATAAACTGGTATACATATTTAAGGCTTCTTTAGTTTCATTCAATATTTTTCTTAAAATTACTTTAATAAATCAATTCAATACCCATTTTTTTTTAAGTTCGCATTTCTAAGTTTTTATACCTTACTACATATGTCTAATCATTAAACTATATTTTTTTTTCTTTATATTCATTAAGAATTTTTCTTCAAATATTTCACTAAAATTTTAAAAATCTCTTTTTTGCAATTTATGTATTATGCACTCCCTCATCTTCTGAGTAGTTGTCCTCATTATCGGATCCCCGATTGTCGTGATGAGAACCCGACTGATTGTTGCCATCTAAACCCAAATCCATGGGTTCTGAGATATCTCTTCGCATATCGTTATTGTGTGTGGCAGGTGTATTATTACTGGTTGCATTATTGCTCTCATGATTGGGTGTGCTCGACTGATCACGTCTCATGATGGGCTCAATGGTAAGACCCGAATTATTACCCGCTGCTGAGGTGAATGCTGAACCGGCGGTGCCAGCCAATTTACTCAAATCGAATTGGGGCGGCAATAGACCGGGTGGGATTTTGTCCAAACCATGACCCATTGCATTTAGTTGTGCCATTTTGGCGGCATGTAATGCGGCGGCAGCAGCGTGTTCTTGGGACATGCCCATGCCTAAAAGGAAAGAAGATAAATAAGTAAAATTTTAAATATTTTAAACATTTTAGAGAGAGAGAAAATTAAACAAAATGTTAAGCGTTTTAACCCTCTAACACGTCCGATCTATTCGAAATATTTTTTATTAGATCTTTTTCATTAGTTTTTCAATAAAATCGTATCACACTCTTCACCTTTTTGCACCTGGCTCCTAAACTTAATTTGCAAATTAGTTTCTGATGGTTGTTCTGAGTTTATTGGGTCATAATTACCCTAAAACAAGTAAGAGTGCTATATTCGGCTGTGCCGAATCTTATATACCCTTCACCAAATTATACTTCAAAATTTTAAATATTTTTAGGAAAACAAAATTTAATTTTTTTTTCAGTTGTTTTTTTAATTTTTTGGAAAAAAATTTTGTCGATTGTTATTTTAAATTTTAAAATTTTTTTTTTTTAAATTCAAATTTTTTTTTATTTAAATTTGAAATTTTTTTTTTTTAAATTTGAAAAATTTTTTTTTTGTTCTTTCAATTTTTTTTTAGTGATTTTGACCCATTGTAGGTCCATCTTACTATATTCTTATATACGTCGTTGCAAATGTCTTTGAAATATCTATCATTAGATATCCATATTGTCTATATTAATGGCTTAGTAATCCAGATATAGGTCAAAAATAGGTCAAAAATCGAGGTCGTCTTGGTTTTTTCCTCATATCTCAGCCATTTGTGGACCGATTTTGCTGATTTTAAATAGCAAAATTCTCGAATTATTGAAGATTGGGATCCCGAAGATATCTGGGGTCTTCAGAAAATTGATTTCAACAGACAGACAGACGGACATAGCTTAATCGACTCCGCTATCTATAAGGATCCAGAATATATACTTTATAGGGTCGGAAATGAAAAATGTAGAAATTACAAACGGAATGACAAACTTATATATACCCTTCTCACGAAGGTGAAGGGTATAAAAATTATGCGACAACAACAGGCAAAATTGGATTTTTTGTATTAAAAACGTATAGTTATGTTTTAACCCAGGGCACACTTAGAAAGGTGACTGCGATGAAACAGCTGATTATATTTTTTATTCATTTTGAATTGTCAATTCACATGTGGTTGTTGTGGCGAAAAATACAACAAACCCAAAAGCAAAATCAACAACAGGCAACTTTGACAGTTCACCTACTTTTTAACAAAAACAAAGTACCTGTTGTTTTTGTATTGTTGTAGTGATGCAGTCACCTTTCTAAGTGTGCCCCGGTTTTAACCTAAAGATTATACTGACAGTTTTCATACAAAAATTATTTTAACCGACACTATAACTATAAGTTAACATGTAACCAGACTTGTTACATTTCTGTAATTTTTCTTAAATTTTGATTTTTGCCGCTTTAACGCTTTCATTCTGTTTTCATTTCACTTGAGCTTTATTGAATTTTCCACTTACCAAATGTATTCTCCGTTATAAACTGCAAATATGTATCCAACAACGACTGACCACCCGCTGTACTAGTCGGTATTTGGCCACCCACTAAATCCTTCTGCTGACCCAAAGCCGCAACAGCCGCCGCAGCGGCAGCCTCATTACGTATACGCGATATCGTGGTATTAGCATGACCAAAGTTGCTCAATAAACTCTCGTGATAACGGCTCAAATCATTACCACCCATATTGCTGCCAAAACCAGCACCGGTAGTCAAATCCTCGGGATCATCATCGGAATCGTCCATTTCATCCTTCAAGCCCACACCCATATTCAAGTCAACCTTTTGGCCATTACCACCACCAGTACTGTTGGTGGGTGAAGCGCGTGCCCTCAATTCGGCTGGGGAAATCTTTACACCAGCCTTGGCCAGTAGGCGAGAAGCTAATTCGGGATCAAAAGCACTGGGCATGGGTAGAACGGGTAAATCTTTGGTGGAAATACCACGATGTTGACGCGACATATGAGAGTGTAGGGAATTGCGTGACTTGGCAACAGTGCCGCACAAGACACAACGATAGCCCGGACAGACAGTGTGTTTATCTTCCAAATGAGTACGCAATGTATGGGCCGAACGATAGATTTTACCACACTTGGGACAGGGGCGAGGATCAGTAGCACGTACACGCATTTCCAAAGAGCGGCGAGTAACTAAAGAGAGCAAATAGAATATTAAATTGATTATTAGTTAAATATTTAAATTGTTTATTATGTAAGTGTTTTTCTTTTTAATAAAAATCCTTTTTTTATTTATTTTTTTTTTTAATTTTTTATTTCTCCTTTCATTTCTTTCTTTAGTTTTTAATTTTTATTTGAAAATATATTGTATATATTTGCCTTTTTTTGTCTTAGTTGTTGTTGTTTTTAGTTTAGTTTTTTTTTTAATAATACTTAAGGTTTTTTTGGGGGGTTTTACTAAAAACTAAATAGTAAATTATATAATTTTTTAACTAAATAGGAATTTGGTTTTTATTTTGAAGGAATTTTTTTTTTGTGTTTGTAGGTACTTCCTAAAATTGTTTAAATTATAATTTTTATTTTAATTTTTTTTAGTTTTTGTTGAAATAATATTTTTTTTTGTAAAAAAATTCTTTCAAAAATTGTTTTTATTTTTTGTTTAAATTTCATTTTTAATAATTTGTTTTGATTAATTTAATAGGAACCTGTTTTTTACGTATTAAACATTGTTTTATTTTTTGTTATATTTACTTTTTTGGTTGTTTTATTTAGGGTTTTTGTGAATTTGTTTAAAAAAAATTATGGTTTAAATAACAATATTTATTAAAATAATAAACAAAATGTTATGGCACTGAAAAGAGTTTGGAAATTTTTAAAATTTCATAGTTAGACTTTCAAAACTATAGTTAGCAAAAGTTTAGAATTTTGATTTTTTTGATCACTTCAGCTAGCGCGAGAGCTTTCTCTGCCTAGTGTTTCTAAATAACTTTAGAGCAAGCGAGAGTGCTTTTTAACAGCTTTATATATGTCGAAAGAACACTTCAACTAGCGATATATGTTATTAAACATATTCTTTTCTTTGGAAATTTGTATAATTTAATAAGACTTCCAAACTATAGTTAGCAAAAGTTTAGAATTTTTATCTTTTTGATCACTTGAGTTAGCGAGAGATCTTTCTCTGCAATCTAGTGTTTCTAAATAACACTTGAACAATCGAGTGAGCTTTTATAAAGCTTTATATATGTTTAAAGAACACTTCAACTAGCTTTATATTTTATTAAACTTTTTATTTTCGTTTCATCAGTTTTTAATCTGTTAAAATTTTTCTTTAATTCTTTAAAAATTTTGAAGTTCTTTACTAAATTTCTGAATATATTTCTTTTATATCACTTTAATTATTGTATTGATATTATTTTAAGCGAGATTTCTCTAAAACTAAAGTGTTTTTTAGATTAAACTTTAGCCAATGAGAGTTTTTGAAATTAAACTTCTTAAATAAAATATAGCTTTTGAAGCTTAATTACTTAAATAACTTTTAAGTTAATTAAAAGTTTTGTTAAACAAAACTTGTACACAGAGAAAAAAGATTCGTAGTAGCAACCGAATTTGTTGTCAATCAAACTGTTTACAACTGTGGCTACAAAATTTTAGATAGGCTATCAAAAGTTTGGTTGCTTCAACCGAAATTCTTCTTTATCAACAGTACACAGAGAAAACAGATTCGTAGTAGCAACCGAATTTGTTAACAATCGAATGATTCTGCCTTAATGACCGAATTTTACAGCTGTGGCTGATTTTCGAAAGGCTATGAGAAGTTTGGTTGCTTCAACCGAAATTCTTCTTTATCAACTGAATTTCTGGCAACAAATTCGCTTGCTACTACGAATCTGTTTTCTCTGTGTACGAATGATTTGTTTTAACAATTTAATTATTATTCTTTGGAATTTTGAAATTTGTTGACCAAATTTCTTTAAATTTTGTTTACTTTTCAGCGCAATTCAACTTAGATTAAGTGTAAAGGATTTAATTAAACATAAATTCTTATTAAAATAATAGTTTTATGGAAATTTGAGCTCTGTTTTATTATAGTTTTTTTTGAATAGTAGCAATATTATTTTATTTATTTTTTAATTATTTACTAAGTTTATTTACTAAACTATACATTTGTTTTATATTATTTATAGTTTTTTTTGTCTCTTAATATTTTATAGATTATTTAGGTTTTTTTTTGTAATTTTTCTTAATTTTGTTTTATTTTTTTGGCTAAAAATATATTTACGCAGGCACATTCTATTTTGTTTCAGTATAATTATAATACTTTTATTTTTTTTTAAATTTTTTTAGTATATAAAAGTTTTTTTTTTGTTTAAATTAAAATAATTTATAAAAATTAAAAGTTTAGGAATTTGAAACTTGTTTCAAAGCTGATGTTAGCTTCCAAATACACAAATATATTCATAAATGAAACTTGTTTTCTCTATGTGCCCATCACTGATCTAAAGTATGATACTGATCACAAAGAGACATACATTACACATAAATGTATTAGTAGTTAAGCACTGATTGGGCAATGTTGTGTAAATTGCCGACGATGTTTTGATCCAGGTGGCTATAAATTCCGACCACTGATCTATATAATTTGAAGAATAAATCAATCGATTTTACTCATTTATGTTTTTTTTTTTTTTTTGCCAAAAAAACGAATTGATCTAGAAGGAATGGGTATTTATATTTCACCCATATTTTAGAATATAGTTTTGAAGAACTGATTATATAGGATTTTTTCCACTTTTAATTTTTGTAAATTATTTTTATTTAAAATTTCTATTTTTCTTCTTGATTTTTTATCTACAATTTATTTTTCTTTATTATAATACTGTTTATATTTGTTTTTAATTTACTATTTATATGCGTTTTATTTAATTTCTGTTTTTTCTCTTGTTTACTTACTAGCTATAGGATTTTTTAAATAGTTTTTTTTTTATAATTATTTTCTTTACTAAATTACAAATTTTTGTTTTAATATAATTTTTGTTTATATATTTGCATAATACATTATTGTATAGGAACGTATAATTTTGTGTATATATTTCATTTCATTTTTTTTTATATATTTATATATAAATATTAGTTATGTATAGATTTCAAAAGTTTTTGTCTATTTAATAGACAGTAAATTAATTAATTGTAATTTATAATATTTGTTATAGGAATAAATTACAAAATTTATTTATTTAGTGTAGTTTTTTTTCATCGTTTTTTTGGTTTGGTTTTTTTTGGAAAGATTTTAAATAGTTAAGAAAAGTTATAGAATATTTGTTCAAAAGCTTGTAGCAATAAAATAAAATACCAAAGTTATTGAAATATTTATTTAAAGACAAACTTAAGACAATAAGATATTTTTTTAAGAATTATAAGCCATCTTAAGATCTGCTGAAAAATTCAGGAGCAAAAGAGAGAAAGCCAGCTAAACTAATGAGAGATTTCTTTAAGAATACTTTAGCTAACGTAAGAATTATTTTAGAACAACCAAACATGCGAGAGAGTTCTTAAATAACACTCTAGTTAGAGAGATATAATTCTCAAAGAAGACGTGAGTTGGTGAGAGAGCTATTAGAGAACATTTAAGCCAGCGAAAGAGTTCTTAAATAAGAAGAGAGAAAGTTCTTAAAGAACACTTGAGTTGGAGAGAAAGGTATTAAAGAACATTTAAGCCAGCGAAAGAATTCTTAAATAAGAAGAGAGAAAGTTCTTAAAGAGCACTTGAGTTGGCGAGAGAGTTATTAAAGAACATTTAAGCCAATGAGAGCATTTTACACAATGCTTTAATTAGTGTGAAATTTATTATTTAAAATACTGGAATTTTTTGAATTTTCTACTACATTTCTATACAAAATTCTTTAATATAATCGGCTACAGTCCTTATGTAAAACTTGAACTGACGAGTGAGTTCTTTAACATAATTTAAGCAAGCTAGAGAGTTCTTTCCAAACACTTCAGCTAGCAAGAGATTTCCAGTTAACCAGAGAGTCTTAAATATACACTCCTGTTAGCGAGAAAACTTTTATGTTGCTTTCTTTTTTTGGCAAGTACACAAAATTTATAATTGTGGAATTCTGGAATAATTTTTTTAAATTTTCTACAAAATTTATCTAAACTTTTTTTAATATATTGTAAATAGCCTATAGTTTAAATGAAATAAAACCATAAAGGCAATATTTCTTCTATTTTATTTTTGCTTAACACTCATGGGTGTTTTTAATATTTTACCTTAAGGAAGCATTTTGATTATTTGTTTTTCTTTAACGGAATTCTTGTTAATCAAGCCTTTTTTTCTGTTGGTCTCTATATATGTAAAACTAAACGATAAACGTATACTTTCTTTGGTTTTAACTATTTTTCTCTGTTTTCTTTTGTTTGTTTGTTATTTCTGTGGAATGTTTTCTTTGTTTACGTTTCGCTTACGCTTTCAAACTAATCACCCTCACAGTTTCATTTAAAATCCGGCCCACCCGCAAATGGTCCGCCCGATGAACGCATTGCTTTCATTTTCGCCCACTGTAAAGTATGCTTAATGCGCATATGATTACGCACCGAATTGGGATGGGCGAAACGTCGGCCACATTCGATGACCGGACAGACGGGACTATCACGCGGATAATGTCTATCGAGATGTTGGCGAAATACTCTCTGCTCCAGGGGAGTTTCGCACAGAGGACAAGGTAACATGTAGTTGCTACTAGAGGCAGCAGCGGCAGCCGCATTGGCTGAAGCTGCCGAGGCTGTGGCTGCAGCGGCGGCCGCTGCTGCTACGGCTGCGGGATTTTGAAAGAGTTCGGGAAAGTCTCGGGAACGACTAAAGGCTATTGTACGGGCCATTAAGAGATTGGCGGTTAATTGTTGTTGGTGTGTCACTGCCGTTTGTTGTAATTCATCTAGATATTGTTGTTGTTGTTGTTGCTGCTGCTGATGTTGTTGTTGATGTTTATGCTGCTGATGCTCCTGTTGTTGTTGCTGCTGCTGCTGATGGGAATGCTGATGTGGCTGGCCATGATCAGTTCGATGTCTTTGATGGGTAGGCATTTGTTGATCAGCATCTGTTATCATATGTTGCTGCTGTTGTTGTTGATGCTGCTGCTGTTGCTGTTTCTTCAGCAAAGCCTGATACAAAGTCGACTCACTGTTATGCCTTGAGGTTTTCATGGTCAACGATATGGCCGATGATATTGAGGAGGCCCCATCATCATCTATAAAATTCTCATCATCACTATCATGCCACGAACGTATAGAACGTGCCGGTGATGAATTGGCCGAACGATGTTTAACTATGTTATTGTTTAAATGTGAAACTAATAGATGATTTTGTTCAGGACTCAAATGGGCTGCCGAGGGTCTGTGGGGAGAGTTATTTTCCCTTAATTCCCTTTTATCGGCCAATGTTGCGGGTTCACTTAAAGAGTCTTTATGTGTAGAATCTAATTCTTTGAGGTCTTCATCCTCTTTAAGTTCCTCTTTTATCTGTGTGGTACTTAAAAATTTGCCCAAATTTTGCTGTACATCTGCAGCTGCAGGAAGATCAAAGTAAATTTTTGTTTTTTTTTGTTTTTTTTAGGAATAATAATGGAAAATTATTATTTGTATGATGTGTTTTGGTACTTTGAGAAATAAATATGCAAAATGCTTTTATATATTTTGTATTTAAATAAGACGAGCAAGTCTAAATGTATAGGGTTTAGACCTAGATCTTTGTTTGCTTTAGAGTAATAAAATTTTGTTTTAGATTTTTGATTTCGTTCAGCAGCAACAGCAACAACAGCAGAACTGAATAATTACTTACTTCAATTTGTTTTAAAAGCCAATTAGTTTTTAAATTTATAATTTTTGTCTTTTTTTTGTGGGATATTTGCCAATTATTTTATATTAATTTGGGGGTTTGGGGTTTGTTTTTTAAAAAAAGGAATTTAACATTCAGTTCTAAGGTTTAAAATTGCTTGCTTTTTTCTCGGGATTCTTAGCCAATTTTAGAAAAACTTAAAATTAATATTGCCAATTTTCAATAAAAAAAAAATATAAATTAAAGATCAGGGTCTTTATAATGAGGTGCTTATTTATGGTGTAAAATATGTAAACCAAAAAAAACATTTATATTATATACATGTTTAAATAAATGTTTATACAAAATTAAAATATATACATCAAAAATGCATAAAAATAAAAAAAATTACATTATATTAAATGAAAATTACTTAATATTATTAGATTTAAAAAGATTTCCAGTTAGAAATCTTTTTTTAAAAGAATTTTTTCATCACACCTAAAAGTATGCTTTATTTTTACTTTTTTTAAGAGTTTTAATAAACATTAACTGGAAATCTTTTTAATTTGTTTATAACTAATGAATAAAAAGGTGAAAATCTTGCATATATGTTTAGAAAATAGTTGGTTTTCTTTATAAATCTTAATAAATATTGTAAATAGCGAAAATTACTGATTAAATGACCTAGTTATCTAGAAATTAGTTTAAAATGCCTAAAAGTATGCAATAATTTCCTTAAAACAGAAGTTTTGCTAAAAATATTGCCGACTTTTGGGGATTACTGGTAACAACTATCAAAGAAATTTTGCTTATGAAAATCTTGTTTATATGTTTAGAAAATAGTTGGTTTTCTTTATAATTCTTAATAAATATTGTAAATAGCGAAAATTACTGATTTAAATGACCTAGTTATCTAGAAATTAGTTTAAAATGCCTAAAAGTATGCAATAATTTCTTCAAAACAGAAGTTTTGCTAAAACTATTGCCGACTTTTAGGGATTAATGGTAACAACTATCAAAGAAATTTTCAATTTGATTTGATTTTCAATAAATCCAGTTTAATAAATCCTACTTTTAGAAATTTATGCTATTAGCTCCTAAAACTATGCTAATTTTATATTTCACTATAAAAAGGAGAATTTTAGTAAAAAACCCTGAATCTAATAACCCTTTAATTTGTAACATGAAAACAGGATTCAATTTTAAATTTGAAAGATAAAATTATGTTGCCTACTTTGAGGATGTAGCTTCTAAAATAATGTTAATTGTATAATAATTCATTATAAAGAAGACTTGATTTGAATAAAAATACCATAAATAATATACATTTTTCAATATTATGGACAAACTGCTGTCATTTTGTTAAATGAAAACTTATTACAAGCTGTCAATATGAAACTGAACCTTGAATATATACCTTTCATTCAAAATCCCTTCTAATTAATAAAATGCAAAGCGTACCACTTTCTCCCTATTACAAATGTATTTAAATTAGTTTTTGTCTATAAATTTACACACCTTTTTAGACTTGATAAAACTCCCAGATATAAAATAAATGATTGCATATGTTACATTTTTTGTCTGTCTGTCTAAACTATCTATCCATCTAATTTTATTTGCAACTATCTATCAGTATAATTTTTAACCTCATCAAATTGTTATTTATATGTATTTGAAAGGATAATTTAAATTTATATGTTTTTATTATGAATTTCGTTTCTTATTTAATATGGATAATATCCATGGGGTTGCGTTTAGTTTTCAATAATCATAATAACAACATTTAGTTGTATTTTTTTTTGTTGTTTGTTTCGCTAAACTCAATCTAATAAATAGTTATCGATGTGAAAACGTAAAACAAAAAAACAGAAAATATCCAAAACGAAATGAAAATGAAGAATTAGTTTAATGCATTTAATGCACGCGATATTTATGTGTGTGTAAATTGCTGCATATCCAATAACAACAAATAATTTACACATAATATGTTTTTATTATTCTAAATAGATATGTATTTGTTATAGCAAAAATGTTGATTATTATTACTTGAATATTAGAGTTGTGTATAAAAACCATAAACAAATTGGCACCCTCTTAATATTAGGTAATATTACACCCAGTTTTGTAAGACTTGCTAAGAAATAAATAAATAATGGAGTTTAGAGCGTTAATATATCTGTAACACACCTAAAGTTATATAATCTATAAAAGTAATAACGTGTTTTTTACAAAATTCCACAAATTTTAAATATTTTCTAGGGATTTTTTGATATTATTAGTAAATAACATCCTAAAAGTATGCAACATAAGTTTTGTTAAAGATTTTAATAAAAATCTTGAGTTTTGTTTTTAAATTATAAAATTAGCATACTTTTTGGATCTACCAAAATGAATCCCTTAAAAATGTTGCCTACTTTGAGGGATATATTAAATTTGTTCTGGCTTGTACTCAAATCTTTGTAATAAATTATACAATTGAAGTCAGGACTCGTAATAAGCTGTTTTATATAAACACAAGGAAAAAATTATTCAAAATCGTAAAATTTTCAACTAGAAGTAGTTTTTTTAAAGTTTCATTTAGAGTTTAGAGTGTTAAAGTTATATAATCTATAAGAATAATAAAGTTTTTTTTACAAAATTCCACAAATTTTATAGGGATTTGTTGAATTTTTTTGTAAATATCCTCCAAAAAGTATGCAACATAAGTTTTGTTAAAGAATTTAAAAAATCTTGAGTTTTTTTTTATTAAATTATAAAATTAACATACTTTTTGGGGCTACCAGCATTAATCCCTCAAAGTAGGCAACTGATTTTTAAGATTTTTTCTGACTTGTTTTCAATAATAATTTATACAATTAAAGTCAGGACTCGTAATAAGCTGTTTTATATAAACACAAGGAAAAATATTATTCAAAATCTTCAAATTTTCAACTGGAAATACTTTTTTCTAAGTTTCATTTAGAGTTTAGAGTGTTAATATGTCTTTAACACACCTAAAATTATATAAACAATAAAAGTAAATTTCCTCCTAAAAGTATGCAACATAAGTTTTGTTAACGATTTTTATAAAATCTTGTGTTTTGTTATTCAATTATAAAATTAACATACTTTTCGGGGTTACCAGCATGAATCCCTCAAAGTAGGCAACATATTTCTATTACACAATTATAAAATTTTTTTTTTTGATTTGAACTCAAATCAAGTCTTCTTTATAATGAATTATACAATTAAAGTCAGGACTCGTAAATCGTAAAATCAACTAGAACTACTTTTTTTTAGTTTCAATCTATTTTAACTAGACGTACTTTGATATTTTTATAACATATCCTTTAGTTGTGCTTTAAAAGCGCTTTATTCCAAAGTAATTTTAAGGCTTTATTGAAAATATTTGTAAATATCCTTCTAAAAGTATGCAACACATGTTTTGTTAAAGAACATTTATTTAAATCTTGAGTTATGTTTTTAAATTTTAAAATAAGCATACTTTTTGGGGCTACCAGCATGAACTCCTCATAGTAGGCAACATTTTTCTATCACTCAATTTTTAGGTTTTTTCTGGATTGTACTCAAATTAAGACCGGGGAGTTACTCCCTAATTCGATTCGAAAGGAAATTGATTGTTGTTTATTTAGCACACAGTTTCGAACATTCACGTTTTCGGATTGAGTTATGCAAATCGTAAAATATTCAACTAGAAGTACTTTTGTTAAAGTATTATGTACATATTTGCTATCTGTTTCAAGTAGAAGTACTTAAAAGTGAAGAACCTTGATATTTGTGTAACCGCTTATTTAGCTTAGCTTTGAAATTTCAAAGGAATTATAGAATTTCTCATACATTTTTTTAAATACAAACAATACTTTAATATTTGTAATTTGTAGTAGTAATCTGAAAGTGCTCTATATTATACAAAATGCTGAAAACTTAATACAAATAACTGACAATATATGAAACGAAAATGTATGATTTCTTAGAAAAATACCAAATTATATTTTACATTCAAAATATAAAGCATATCTTAAGGCTGTTTTGCCCAAAAAAATAAATATATTTGTTTAATCCTTCATTATATGCTGAACTAAAGCAATTGAAATTCAAATTACATCTTTAGTTTTTTTGCTAATCAAATTAAATTTATTATAAATTTGAAAATATTTTCTAATCAAATAAATATTTTATTTATTATATTTCTTATACTTTTTTCCTAAGGTTTCTTCTTATAAAAAGTGTATGTATGTAAGTATGTTAAAATGTTTATAATGAAACTATAAAAACCCTTAGCAACTGTACTAAATATTATTATTTAGTTTTTGACAAGCTTAAAAAATATTGAGTTTAGAATTTTTTATATACTATGTTTTAAATGAATAATTTTTTTTTTTAGGATTTTTTTTTTGTTGTGGCATATAACAATAGTTTTTTGTGTTTAGGAGTTTGTGTATATGTGTAAAAACTAATTTAATTTTTACACTTCAATTAACATAGTTTTTTTTTGTTGTTGTTGTTGTGTAGTAGTAGTTGTTGTAGCACATACATATTATAATAAATAAAATGCATTTTAAATTAAAAAAGAACTCATGCTACATACATATGTACATATGTATAATATTCATATATGTATATATTTGATTATATATGTAGATATATATATTTATATACATACACATATACTGTGTATAAGGATGTCCTTTCTTTTGATTGATAGACGCATAAAATGCATTTGATAAATATTTTATGAGCTTTTTTTCCTATACCTACACAAACAAATAGAAATATATACATATGAATATATTTATACCTACATACTTGAGTATATGTATGTAGTATGGTTATATATAGCCACAAGATAAAATCAAATACTTTTATATATATATATATATTTTACTATATGTTTTTATATAAATATACAAGTGTTTGTGTATTCAGTTATTTAAAGTCTAAAATACAACAAACAAAAAATATAATACTCAAGTTTTTTCATATAAAATAGATACCTGTCATGTTATGGTTTGATACATTCAAGTGTTTTTTTGCCATTTAAGGAAAAAAAAAGGAAATTTAGCAAAATTTAAATATTAAGATTTATTTCTCAGCATACTCTGGGGCGCACATCGTAGAAGGGATGTTTACTGAACATGCAGCAGCATGATGAATTTTATATTTAATTAATTATGCACATTTACACTTTTATAGAAATTGTTTTTTTTCTTCTGTTTCTAATTTCTTTCTTTTTACATATATTTTCTGCATATTTGCACAAATCTAAACTACGCATACTAACCTCTTTCCACTAACTAAATTGAACAGCTTTTTATCTTTCTCTGTCTATCATTATCAGTATCAAACATATCCTGTTATAGGATACTGCTGCTAAACTAAATACTAACGAGAGAAGTTATACTATAACTTGCTAAACACTTTGCTTGTTACCCAAAGCAAATCATTTGGAAGATGTTTTGTTCTAAAAGCTTGTGATAAATATTTTCTTTATTCCTTTTTTGCGAGAACAAAAGAACCAATTGAAAATGATGCATTTTACATATAATATTTATACTTAGATATACTATATAGATATATGGTATTTATTTAAGCAGAAGATACAATATTAGAAAACCAATAATTACGCATATATGAACAATTTTCTTTATATTCACATCGAAAGCTATAATGAACGAATGAATCAAGTGTTCATATGAATTAGCAAATGAGAAGCAAAAAAAATAAAAAATTAGAAAATAAATTTGCAAAAAAAAAAACAAACAAGGAAACAAAGGATTTTCAAGTTATTTACATAAATTTATATAAAAAATATTGAAATTTTAATTAAATTTTATAGAAATTTAAAGATATTTAACATAGAGATTTTATATAACTCATATTGGAAGGGAATTATTTGTAAGCACTCGTCTAAGAAAATCTAGTTTTTTTTATTAAAAAAGTACTTTAATTCATAAAATGTATTAAAAAGTACCTGTTCAATATTTAACTTATTAAAATATTGGAAATGCTTTAACCAGATTATTTTGCCTTTTAAATTCAACCAAATCAAGCAATTTTCCTTTTAATATACAATTTGTACCAAAGTACCTTTTGAAAAGTACCAATAATAAATAGAAATTCCATTCAAATTATTTAAACTGTCATTTCCTTGATATAAAAGGAAAAGACGGTCGAAATATTTTGTAAACAAAATATGAAAATATTTATAAAAATTACGAGTTTTTCGTAACAATTTGATAGCTTCAGTTTTCATTCGATATCAAGGAACAGCCAGTACTAATTTGAAAAAAATCAGTTCATAACAGGTGAAGGTGGTTATGAACTTTTTTAATTCAATTTCATTAAAAAAGTAATTTAAATTAGAAAAGAGTTTAACAAGTATCATTTGAATATCTTATTAATAAAGATTAAGAAAATCAAAAAAAAAATAACTTAAAAATTTAAAATTTTTTAAATGTTCTTTTTGTTGAATTAAGTACCTTTTGGATAAAAGTTAAGAAATAAAGAAATTTTTATTAAATAACTCATTATTCTAAACTTTCCCTTTTTTCAGCAAGGTACTTTTTTTTAAGTACTAAAATACTTTCTTGAAAAAAGTACCACTTTCCTGAAAAAAGTACCACTTTCCTGAAAAAAGTACCAAATTTAAAAAAAGTACCAAATAATAATAATTAATAAATAATGTTAGAAAAAGTACTTTTTTAACTAGGTACCAAAAACATTTTTGAAAAAAATACAAAAATAATTTTTGGAAAAAATATTAGAAAAATTTATTTTTAATCATTTTTTTCAATTTCAAGCAAGTTTTGAAAAAGGCCCCAAAACAATTTTAGGTATAAAATTTCTAATATAATTTATTAAAAATGTGGAAAAAGTTCTTTTCTGAAATGAGTACAAAATAACTATTTCGAAAATGGTACCAAAACAATTTGCAAACGTATCAAAGTACTTTTTTGAAAAAGTACCAAAGTACTTTTTTGAAAAAGTACCAAAGTACTTTTTCTGAAAAAGTGGTTAAGTTCATATTTAAAAAAAGGTACTAAAGTAGTTTAACAAATATACTTTTTTGGAAAAGTACTAAAGTTCTTGTTTGAAAAAAGTAACAAATTTATTTTTTGAAAGGAGAATCAAAGTTAATTTTTGTGAAAATGGTAGCAAAAGTACCAAAAATCTTTTTTGACAAAGGTACTAATATAACAAAGTACCCAAGTACTTTTTATAAAAAGTACCAAAGTACTGAAAAAATCTTGACTTATTTAAAAGAAAACGAAACATGTAAAAAATTGGGAATTAGGAAAATTTAAGTTCTACAAAAAGTTACGAATCTAAACACTGATTCAATTGCATTAAGAAATAAATTATTGAAGATTTTTAAAATTTTGATAGACGATTTCTTGCAACAAGAACTGAAAATGAACCATTAATATTACATCAGAGACATGTTAATTGATTGGCTCTTCCAATGAAAAGGCTTTGTTAAAGTGACAGGTCCTCTTTATAATAAATATCAGAACCGGTTCCTAACACCCTGGAACCAGTCAGGTAATTTATTTTGTAATATTTTCCTTCTCTCTAACTCTAGAGAGAACCAGTGATTAATTTTTAAAATTTTTAAAATGAAACTGTTATTTTTAAAGCATTTTTCCTTAAAAAAAACTCTTGAAACTACTATTACTCAAACTTTGGTTTTCCATTCCCTAACTTTCCTTAAGGGTGTCTATTCCCCCACCCCAAATAAAACGCCGCAACGTCACCAATTTGTTAAATATCTCTATGGTCTATGGTCTGTTGTCTAATTCATCTTCATAGTAGCCTTAATTTTATGACTTTATTATTTTGTTTGATTTCTAGATATTTTCTGATTGAAATTATTTTTATTATTTTGCATTCTTAAAATCCTTAACAAAGTCCCATTCAATTTTAATTTTATGATCACTTACTATAACCAAATCAAAAAAAAAAAACTGCTTAACTTGACCATTTTGTGACAATAAAATTTATGCGATTTTAATTGGATTCTTTTTTGTTTTGTCAAACATCAAATACGAAAAAAAAAATTAATTCATTAAGGTTTTTATGACTTAAATAGTGGTCAAAGATAATAAAATATGTGTAGTTGGCTGTATAAAAGATTAATGCAAAAATAAGAAAAAAACTAAAATTGACCCTGATTTATACAGATAACAACGATCGTAAAATGAAATTAAATCAAATGCTAAATTTGAACATTAAATTAAGGGGTGATTGGTGAAGTAGTAATTAAAAGATGATGGTACTTTTTTTTGTAAAAAAAAGAGATACTAAAAGTACTTTTGTCGTTATATTTTTGGTAAAGAATTTCAGCATATCTACGATATCTAATCTTTTGTTTAAAGTAAAATATTACCCTGGTACTTCTTTTTCTACTATCTGAAAAACTTAAATACCCTTTACTCCCTCTTCTACCAACTCTATGCCTTTTCTTAAACTTTGTTTCAATACAGTTTTATGTGTAACTTTGATTTTGCTCTTAAAATAAAATGTATGACATATTTTTTTATGACTTAATATTTTATTTGACTAAAGTGTATTTATTGTTCATGCATACTTGATAATAAAAATTAATAAAAACACTTTATAAAACAAATATATAAAAACAAGTTATAACTTCTTTTTATGGTCCTCTTTGGTGGAGGCAAATGTAGAACTATAAAATGAATATGTAATTTCTGCAAACACTTTACAGAAACAAGAAATATAATACAATATAAAAATCAAACTATCATAATTTTAATGATTTCAAGTAAAAAAATTTTTTATTTACTACAATTTTTATAGACTTTTAAGGAAATTAAGAAGGGAGAGAAAAAAAACTGAGCAAAGTTTTTAAGGGGGGAAAATTGCAATTTGCTAAGGGAAAGTGGTGGAGGGGGTGAAGAAATTGGAGCGTTATGTAATAAAATAGAAAAATAAAATTGAAACTATAAAATGATTCATAAAAAGCAAGTATTTTATGTGAAAAGTGATAAAATTTAAGATATTTCACAATTTTAAAAAAGATTACGAGAGCCTAAAGTAGGCTTCATTTAATGGCAGTTTATTAGGGACAAAATTAAAGGTTTGAGTCTATGATAGAAAGAAAGCTAAATTAAGATCAGATATTTGTGAGAGTACTCGTTATTCCTTGTAATAGAAGATTTATAATTTAAAAATTTAATATAAATTATCTTTGTAATTATATCAATATTTTTCTTAAATCAGTCTATTTAGATTTTAATTTTATGTCTCTATTATTCTATTTTATATAATCCTTTTTTATCAATAACAAACACTCCCTAAATTTGATTAAATTTCTAATATTTTCTTAACAACTACTGGCCAAAATATAAAAAAACATCAATTTTGTGTTTTAATCTTTTAAACAAAAACCAAATAAAACTATTTCATTACTAATAACAACAACCCTTTTTCAAATTAAACAAAACATTAAAAGATAACTCACCCCTTGCAAAATACAAGAGACCAAAGAAAAGAATTCTAAGTATTTTCAAACACGTATCCTTAACAACCTACAAAGGGGTCAGTTGGCAAAAATACTTATATATATAAATGATTTACTAAGGCATAGCTAAAGAAGTAACTATAATTATTACTTCAGCCCAATAATTTGTTTTTTAAAAGAAAGCGTTAAATATGCTAATAATAATAACAAAACACCTTTTTTTATACAAACATATTTTGTTGCTACTATCTTTTTTTTATATTTTACAAGACATCCTTCAAAAGAATTTTGTTTTGAAACGAAACAGTTAACAGTTTTATGACATGCAATCCTAAAATGAGTAACAATAGTTGCCTCAAAACAATATTTTTATACGCCTTCTTATTGAAATCTCTATATAATATTTCTTAATCTGTATTATATTATTTCTTTTTTTTTTTTCTTCTAACAATAATTGAAAAGGTGTTATAAATATCCATGAAAACTGGGTGGAGAAATTGCTTTTTTGTATTAATTTTCTGTGGTAGGTGTTGCATTATGTTGTTTTATGGTGTTTCCTAAAAGGGTTTTTCCTCTTTTTGTTTTTAAATTGAATTTTCAAAATTATTTTTTTGTGGTCAAGCCTAAAAATATGAAGCCATAAAATATTTATTATTTATTACCTTTGATTAGTTAAATTAACTAACAGTTAATATATGAAATGCATAATATTTTTCAAGGAGAGAATGACCATTAAAATATACTCAAATTTTATTATTGAATTAATGAAGGTGTAATTCTGAACTATAGTCATAAAAATACTTCTTTTTTTAAGTATTTTGAAAGAGAAAGGGGGAATGAGATAATTTGACAAACATTTTATGGCATATTACCCGATTTCAAAACCTTTCAATACATAAAAAAAAACCACAAATTTTGTTTGAAATGTGTAGAAAATCAATATAAATTGCCGGCTATTTCCTCAAGAAATAAATTTTTTTAATTTAAAAAAATATTTCAAAAAAAAAAAAAATTGTTTCATAAACTTTTGATTAATTTAAAGAACAATTCATAAATCAATTTGCAGTATTAATAGTGAAAGAGTTAAGCTACTGGAATTTTATGTTTAAAAAGGTTAAAATGTAAAGCAAGGACACCTATAAATGAAACCAAGTTGGCAAAATGAGAAGAAAAATAAGCTAAAAATGCACTAGAGTATTGCAGAATATCTCAAGTTTTTAAGCAAATTTTAAATTTAAAGATGGTAAAAAACAGTTTTCAATATTTTTGAAATTTTATCTGAAAACTGAAAATATATTTTTTCTAGCTCTAAGGCAATTTTAATTACATTTTCTCTTTAGTATTTATTACAACAAATGATTAGTTAGAAAAAATTAAAAGAGAGCCCGATTTGATTTTGTTAATGTTCCGATGTCGCGTTCCGCTATCATCGTTTGTTATCAGTACTCAGCGATCGTTTAATTTCTATCAACAAAAAATTATTAGAAATTAAGAAATTAAAAGAGGCCAAATTAAGAAACTAAAAGAGGCAAAGCAGGATTAACGGTAATTTTGTTATTTGATTTTGTTAATGTTCCGATGTCGCGTTCTGGAATCGTCGTTTGTTATCAGAACTCAGCGATCGTTCAATTCCTATCAACAACAAATTATTATAAATTAAGAAACTAAAAGAGGCAAAGCAGGATTAATGGTAATTTTGTTATTTGATTTTGTTATTGTTCCGATGTCGCGTGACGGTATCATCGTTTGTTATCAGTACTCCGCGATAGTGCACTTCCTATCAACAACAAATTATTAGAAATTAAGGAACTAAAACAGGCCAAACAATGCCTGATTAACGCTAATTTGTTTACTTTGATTTTTTTAATGTTCTGATGTCGCGTTCTGGAATCATCGTTTTTTATCAGTACTCGGCGATCGTTCACTTCCTATCAACAACAAATTATTAGAAATTAAGGAACTAAAAGAGGCCAAACAAAGGCTGATTAACGGTAATCTGTTTAGTTTGATTTTTTTAATGTTCCGATGTCGCGTTCCCGTATCATCGTTTATTATTAGAAATTAATGAATTAAAAGAGGCCTGATTAACGGTAATTTGTTTTTTGATTTTCTTAATATTCTGATGTCGCGTTACAGTATCATCGTATGTTATCAATTCTCCGCGATAGTTCACTTCCTATCATCAACAAATTATTGGAAAGAAATTAAAAGAGGCCGAACAAAGTCGGATTAACGTTAAGTTTTTCATATGTTTTCATATGGGTCAATTGTCGGCTCAAACTTTCTCAAAAAGTAATTTTTTTAAATTTTTAAAACAACATTTCCATAAAAAATTTGTTTCGCAACTTCAACTAAATAACAGTTCATAAGGAAATTGTTTCATAATTTCAGGAAATTAGGTTTCCATTCACTTAAAAATTATTTAAACTTCAGATAATAACAGCATACGTATACAAAACTTTTCCAATTTACCACAAAATATTATCTAATAACAAGTTTAGACAAACAAATGTCATACAGTCAGCCAAAAAATGTGAAAGAAAGAAAGAAAAAAATAGAAAAATCATAATACAAATGAGATTGTATACAAAAAAAATTGCACTTTAACCTCCCGCAATAGCAGCAGCACATAATTCATACACATGTCCTTTCATCACATTAGGGTATTTACACGTTCTTTTTTTTTCTTTCTTTCTTTCTTGTTGTGCACTTGTAAACTTGTAGATACTGGTTCATGCATTTAAGAAGATGATTTTTTTTTCTTCCAAATGCGTTATATAAACTGGCGTCAAAGTTTTAAGAAACCAGTCTAAGTATAAAAGACGCCTACCTTAACAACTACAACAACTATAACAGCAGCATTATCATACACTAAAATGGCCTAATGGTCTTAAGCCAAGAAGGTTTTTTTCTTGCCTGCCTTTTATCCTTTTAACATACTCAAAAGTTCATATATCACCTAAAAGTATACTACGATAAAAGCCAACACTTTTGGTCGCATATGTTTTTAGATGATTATGTGAGTGTGTGTACTGCATGAGTGTTAGTAGTTTTAGTGGTGTGTAAAATAAAACTTCTTTTTGTACAAAAGAAAAAAATTCGCTTTCAATTTTAAATAAACCTTAAGACATGTGAAAAGATGTTACCAAACGATTGTTTGTTTGTAGTTTCGTTGTGTATGTCTAGGCATGCTTATGCATGCATGTGTGTTTTTGGAAAATAAAAAACGATTATTGGAAAAAAGTTTGTTTACAAAACTTAAAATAAGAAATATTTTTCTTATTTTTTCAGTTTTTTTTTTGTGAAAAATTGTAACAAAAGTCTCTAGCGTTTTTGTTGTTGCTGTTATTGTAACTTTGACATACAAGCAGGAATGTAAAAGTTTTTTTGTTGTTTTGCCTGTGCTCCAAACGTGGACAGAAGGAAAAGAATTTTAAAAATTTTATAATATAAAATTGGGTGACTTCTTTTAAAATTTTAAATAACTATCTTAGACATAACAGATAACAGAACGAACTATTTATGAATTAAAAATTCTTAACTAAATGAGAATTATATTTGGGGGATTCAAACGGTCTCCTATTAGGTCGTATTGTCATAATGTCCTAAAATATTATTTTAGTTTAAACTAATTTTTGTTGTATTTCAAACTAAAATGTTCTGAACTAATAAGACTTTTTGGACTATGTTTATTGTTTTGTCATAAAATAAAACTTTTTTGTTTGCGGGACATCAACAATTTTTTTAAACAAAAATAATATTTTAGGACATTATGACAATAGGACCTAATAGCAGACCGTTTGAATCCCCCAATTGATTCTGTGTAATAGAACTTTAAAATTTTTAATATCAGTGGGTTAAGGAACGAGTATATTCATGCTTAAAAGATGAAAAGCCAACCATTACTAAACCACTTCAAAGTAATATAAAAAGAAGTCATTACCAGGTTTTGTCTGGAAACTTAAAATTAGCATTTTAAATTCCTTGATTCCTTTAAAACTTTTCGGATTACCGACGTTCCCATGAAAATAGTGTCTTTAAGTTTAACAGCAACAACATTTGGTTGGTAAAATGTCTCAGTGTTAAGAAAAGGAAGCACAAAAGAAACAAATTGCAAAAAAAAAATAAAAAAAACTTTTTCTCGTTTGGGGTCAGTTAGACTGCCTGTTTAATGTTTTTAAGATTATTCTTTATGCACACAAATACACAGACATGTTGAAAATACACAAACATTCATACATTATCATATAGGATATTTGTTCAGCAAAAAAGCCGAATTTTTTTTTTATTCATTTTAAACACATATTGGTGGGAGGCATAGTAATGTTTTCTGAGACATTTTGCAAACGTGAAATTTTACATTATTCCGTTTGGCAGTTTTGTTGTTTGTTTATTTGTATTATTTTTTATAAAGAAACAAAGATAGATTGCGCCCTCGTATATAAGTTGACATGTGCCGAATTGTTTTAACTTTAACCTTTCATATATTATATTTTATAAAGAAAATGAAAAAGGAAATGGAAGGCAAAAAATGAAAACCTAAACAGATGACATAGAATCTTAAGATTTTGGGAAACACCTCCTTTTATAAAAACAACTGACACCCTCTAAAAGCCATTTACAAAAAAATAAAAGAAATTATATGCAAACAAAATCAGAAATTTGTTTATTTAATGACAATATACTATGTATAACTTTAGATGACCAAGATTTCAATTGAGAAACATAAAAATTGTGTACACAAATCAAACAGATTTTGATTTATTTCATAAGAAATTTTGAAATTAATTCCAATAAATTTTCGATTTGATATTTAAGATTTGTTTAAGAAATGCTGAAGTTGTAAATCAATTTTCAGTATTAATAGTGAAAGAGTTATGTTATTGGGATTTTACATTTAAAACTGTTAAAATATAAAGCAAGGACCAATACATGGACCCATGTTTGCAACTTTGGTATTGCTCTCTTTAGAGAAGAAAAATAAGCTAAAAATGCTTTACAGTATTGAAGAATATCTCAAGTTTTTTGAACAAATTTTAAATTTATAGATTGTGGAAACAATGTTTTCGTGGCGATTCTGAAATTTGGTTTGAAAATTGATTAACGGTAATTTTTTTCCTTTGATTTTGTTAATGTTCCGATGTCGCGTTTCGGTATCATGGTTTGCTATCAGTACTCAGCGATAGTTTACTTTCTATCAACAACAAATTATTAGAAATTAAGAAATTGAAAGAGGCTGAACAAAGCCTGATTAGAGGTAATTTGTTTACTTTGATTTTCTTAATGTTCTGATGTCGCGTTCCGGTATCATCGTTTGTTATCAGTACTCAGCGATAGTTCACTTCCTATCATCAACAAATTATTTGAAATTAAGAAATTAAAAGAGGACGCACAAAGCCGGATTAACGATATTTTTTTCATTTGATTTTGTTAAGATTCCAATGTTCGATATCATTGTTCCTTATCAGTACTCCGCGATTGTTCTAAATATATCAAAATTTACTGTCTTTAACTAGAAAACCAGTTACTGTAATTAATAAACACAATAACCATTTTATTTTATTATTAAAATTGTGTCTCGTTCGCTATCCTAAGTATTTTGTTTTGAAACTATAACTTGGATGGATGTATCTAGATAATTAGGCTCTAAAAGCAGCTCAAGAACGTATTCATTGAAAAATAATAATTTGAAAATATAATTTTACTCAATTGTAATGTGATTTCTATTATTATTAAATTAGTACAAAATTTATGCATGTAGTTATGTATAAAATAATATATTAAATACGAAGTTTTTTGGTGTTTGAAGTTTTTAGTTAAATTCGGTATTACAAACATGAAGGAAAACTATGTCGCGTGAGAAATCGTACTAAAAGTTGTAAAACAAAAACCAATGCAAACATTTCAACATGAAAAATCTCCATTGATAGCTACATTATTATAAATTACCTAGATTTTGCATTTTTCTAGAGGCAGTCGAAAACGAGTTATATTTTCACGTCTCGTTCGGGATACCGTATTTATTGAGAATATATTGGAAACAATAAATCGACAAATTATGTATTTTGCACAAAAGAAAGTGCTTCAAATATGCTTTCGAACAATTTAAATAACAAAAAAAAATTGTTCAGATTTCTTAATTTTTCACTTCAAAAGCAGCAACGAATGTCGCGTTCGGGACCGTGAAATGCTATGTAAAAAATAGTTGTGGAATGTATGGAATTATATGGAAAATATGGTAGACAACGTCGAAATTGGTAACAAGGTGAGAAGCAAAGAGTTTTAGAAAAAATTAAAATGAAATATAAAGAAAATTAATTTTCAGTGACAACTAAATTTGTTGCTAATCCATTAAAATGAAATAAAAAGAAAAAATACGAATAATAGCATCCGGAAAGCAAGCTGATTTCCACTGATTTCCTAAATTTGTGGATAATCCATTAAAATTAAATAAAAAGAAAAAAGTTTAGACGTCGTACAATAAATAATACTTCTTAAATAATATTTGAAAAACAAAGTAACCAAAAAAAGGAGGCTGCTTTGTTGCTAGTTAATGCAATAAATCTATCGAAACGATAGATTTTTTTGGTTAATGCCACAAAGTCAATAATAGCGCACCGAAAGAAGGCAGATTTCCAGTGACACCGGAATTTGTTGATATGTAAAAAAAAATTTTATAATTACTGGTTTATAAGCACTAAAAGTAGTGTGTATCTACTTTCTCCTTCCATTTGAGAAGTCCAGTTCTATATTATTAAAAAACCCCAATTGATTTTATTATTTCTAATTAATTTCTTAATTGCTTATTTTCTTTAACGAATTTTTTTAATACTTTACTTCATTGAATTTTGTATTTAACTGTTAAATTTGAAAATTTTTAATGACCAGAAATTAAAACCACCCTTAACGCCCACTTTCCGAAAACACAAACACACTTACATTTAATCAGCAGTATATGTATAAACACAAAAACATGTTTCCTATTATTAATGTTAAAAAGTATCCTGTATAGATAGATATAAATCTTGCTCTTCTTCAAAATAGCAACATCAAAAAAAAAAACTAGCCAAAAACACCATACCGTCTTTAAAATATTCTGCCACATGTGCTGCACAAACCAACTCCAAATCCCATTCCCCTCCTCACTTTTGCCACAAACTCAAACTTCCTTAACTCAAACTTATTTTCTGAGAACAGATAAAATAGTTGAAATGAAATAAAACAATACAAGATAAAAACAAAAAACAGCAACAACAACAACAAAATAATATTAACTTGTACTAAAATATAAAGTTAAAAAAAGGATAAATCGTTCATATAGGGACCCACACTCACAACTGATTCCAAGTAGACATAAACTAACCAAGAAAACTTATAAAATACCAATACTCTTTTACTTATATTGTTATACACATACAAATGTAAAACGTGTAATCAAGTAAAAATGTGTGTGTGTGTGTGTATAAGTGTGTAATTGTATAAGTATGCGTGTGTTGAGTACACATGCACAAGAAACAATTGTATAATATTTAACATGTTTCAATGATGTATGTCTTATACGTTTTATATTAATATAAGTATCTATGTATATGTATATATGTAAGTGTGTGTGTGTATATGTGTTAGTGTGTGTAACGGTTAAGGACATTCTATAGTATATAACTCATAGAAAACTTACAATATCATTAAATGTAAAAGTATTTACGAGGCTTAACTGGAAAATCTGTTAAAAGCTTAAGAAATTATTTTGCTGGTGGTCTTACAAATGAGGCCACAGCGCAAAAGTGGTGTAACTCTGGTGTGACATACATTCCTTAAATTACTAACTATCGATATAATAACCTTTTGGTATTCAAAAGCAGATGGAGCTGAAAAAATCGTTTTTGCATGGAGCATAATTTAACAAAGTAATAGAGCAAAAGTGGTGTAAGTAAAAAGTTTGGGGTTACACCACTTTTGCAATGATAGCCTGTTAAGTTTTTATAATTATTTAAAGCCTGGATGAAAAGTTCGCCTAAAATTGCCTGCTTAAAAGATTTGTTTTCTTTGACTGTTCGCCTTTACCACTTTCTGAATGAACATGTTGAAGTTTGGATGGCATTATAAATTGCTATTATCCAGAATGTAGATACTTACTGTAAATTTTTAAAGTGATGTCGATTTAAAATCGTTTTACATCAATTTTCCTACATAATTTACAGGCTAGCAGAAAAGTTTTCAGTTTCTAATTACTAATAAGGAACTTTTTTTCATTTAATTTTCAATATAATTTAAAGTAGCTGATGTTGGCTTTAATTTATGTTCTAAATCACTCAAATCGCTTACAAATTGCGTAAATTATACACAACTTACCCAAACATGTCCGTATTATTATCAATCATACGCCTTGTGGTGCATACAATTTATATTTTAAAATATCTGAGTAATTTTTAAAGCAAAATGAGCGAAATTTCTGATGAAGTTAGATAATGAAATGATTTTTACCTGTGCCAATCAAAAACATTTTTTGTTTTGAAACAAGTGAAATATTGAAAAACAAAAAAAATAGGATGTGTAAAAAATTAGTTCTGTGATTAGATTTTAGTTTGAATTTCAGTGAATATTCTAACATGACAAAGGACATGGTGGCTATAAACGAAACTTATATAAAATGGATTATTTGTGCTTCAAGAGAATTGTCGTATTTGCCCACTGTTGTAAATAACTTTGGATCAAGGCGAATTTATAAAAGATGACGACAGAACTATAACAAATACAACACTTGTCTAAACAACTGTCTAAACAACTGAATAAAAAAAATAATCGGCTGTTCTTCTGCTTGGTTTGGATTTGAGAAATAGTGGGGTCAATTATGGACCGACCTCGGCAAAATTCGGTAGAAAGATTGAGGTTCAATTATGAATATTCAAGTCATTTTCTGAGGGGGGCCTTGTATGGGGACTAGGGACAAATGTTGACCGATTTTCGCCACCATTTTCAATATTACTTCAAGGTACTTAGAACTAATTTTTAAAAATTTTATCAGGATTGACGCATAATCAACATAGTTATTACTTCTGAAACAGTATTCCGGGGGCATTTGTAGGGGGGCTAGGTGAAATCATAGACCGATGTTGTTCATTTTCAATACCAAACAAACTTTATCAACAGAGAGTATTTTTGGAAAATTTCAGCCCCTAAGGAAGGACATAGCTAGATCGATTTAGAATCCATAAAAAATTTGGATCTGCGGCAATTATTATGATAATGGGTATAAAAAGCAATTAACGAAGATTCTTTTCAAAATATTTAAAATCACTTACACGTCTGCCTGCAATGCATCAGAAAAAACAAAAAAGGCTAAAAAACCTCGTACACGTTTCATCAAACAACAACAACAACAGCAAAAACAAAAAAGTAACAAGAATAAGATACACACAAGGAACAAATGAGAAAAGAAAACCCCAAAGATGAAGTATAAATGTGAGTGTACATGAACGTGTAATAGAATGTACGGCAATGTGTGTTTATTAGGGTGGTCCCGTTTGTATGGAGAAAAAAAATAAGAAGTCGATGTTACCAACTAAAATAATTCTAAAAATTCTTGTTCCGACTTCAGTATATGATGAGCTTTATCAATGTGTAAAGAGGTCCTTTAACAAGATGTTTATAATTTTTTTAATTTTTCTCGCAAAGGAAACATGTGAAATATTGTTATCATATGAAAGGTCTATGAAATGCGCTTCCAACGCTGTTCTGAGTTCTTTTGCAAGTTCAAAAATATTAAATTTTTTTTTAATTTTTTGGCAAGAATGTTCAGTTATTTTAAATTTTAACATAAATTTATTTAAATAATGTATTAATTTAAATAATTCTGTGTCACAATTTAAAAAATTAATTAATTGTTGCACAAAATTTACAAAGTTTGCATATTTTTGGACCTACACGATAATTTTAGAAATGTCATTGAAAGACCTTTCTCGTGATATCAAATTTCATATGCTTCCTTTAAGAGAAATATGAAAAAAATCAGAAAAGCCTTAAAAAAGGACGTTTATATCCTTTTATACAGCTTACCAAATATTGATGCCAGAACAAATATTTTGAGAAATGGTATCTTTTATTTTAGTTAAGAAATTCCACAACTTTTCTGCAGCCACCCTAGTGTGTATGTGTATAAATAAGTAAGAAAGTTTTGTCGAAAAGATGTTATAAAAAGGATAACTTTTTGCAATTGATGTATTACACTATACTCAAACACACACTCACAGGCACACACAGATACTATATATGGGCAACAAAAAAAAAGAGGAGAGTTTCAACAATTTCTATCATAAAAACAATAACAACAACTATTCAAATACTTACTACTACTTGCAACCTAACACAAATGTGGACAACAACAAACTACCCAAGAGTTTCTTTCTTTTCTTTTTTTTTGAAGGAAAAGGATGTAGAAGAAATTTACAAACTTTAAGACTTACATACGTATTTTCTTGTACGTATGGATTGTTAATGTGTGTCTGCTTTTGGTTAAACTAAAGCTTCAGGGCCAGTGTGTAGCAAAACGAGAAGAAAAAAAACAGCAAATAGATGTAGAAAAAGATTTTAATGTTTTAACCGGCAAACAGAAAATATGTAGCTAGGTATGGATGGTAGGTATATAAATGACAACAATAAGAACAAATATAAAATTAACCCTTTTAAGGCAGTTAGATCTAAGAGGTTTCCAATGAAATATTTAATATCTATAGATAAAACTAGACTTGTGGAATGTTTTGTAGTGTAAATTTATCATCCATTTTGAATTTAACTGGTATCGTGGATCTTCTTATAGTTGAAATCTAACATCATTCGTGAACCCTTTTATAGTGTGAATCTAACATCAGCAGTGGATCTATTTATTGTGCAAATGCAACATAAATCGTGTAGCTTTTTATAGTTTAAATTCATATTTTTATAGTGAAAATCTATCTTCATTGATGGATCTTTTTACAGAATATATTTTATAGTTTAAATTTACATAAATCGTGGATTTATATGTTGCGATTCTAACTTCAATGGTGGATATTTTTATAGTGTAAATTTAAGATCAATCGGGAATCTTTTAATGGTGGAACTCTTACTTTAATCGTGGGTCTTTTTATGGTGCAAATCTAACTTCAATCGTGTATCTTTTCATGGTATAAATGGGATTGAATCGTGGATCTTTTCATGGTAAAAATCTACCTTCAGTCGTGGATCTTTTGATGGTACAAATCTTACTTTGATCGCCGATCATTTCATGGTATAAATCGGAAATTAATAGTGGATATTTTAAGGGTATAAATCTAACATTAATCGTGAATGTTTTCATGGTATAAATCTTACTTCGATCGCCGATCTATTCATGGTATAAATCGGACATTAATAGTGGATCTTTTAATGGTATAAATCTAACATTAATCGTGAATATTTTCATGGTAAAAATCTAACTTTAATTGTAGACATTTTTATGATACAAATCTTACTTCGATAGTGGACCTTTTCACGGTACAAATCTTTCTTAAATCGTGGATATTTTCATGGTACATATGTTACTTCGAAGGTGGATATTTTTATGATACAAATCTTTCTTCGATCGTGGATCTTTTCATCCAACAAATCTAACTTAATCATGGATTTTTTATGGTACAAATCTAACTTTAATTGTGGATATTTTTATGATACAAATCGTACTTCTTTTGGATCTATTCATAGTACACATCTTTCTTCGATGGTGAATCTTTTTACGAAGGGTCGCCGATCTTTTTATGTTTTAAATCGGACTTTAATCATGGATATTTTAATGGTATAAATCTAACTTCAATCGTCGATCTTTTCATGGTACAAATCTAAATTTAATTGTGGATTTTTTCATGGTACAAATCTAAATTTAATTGTGGATTTTTTCATGGTACAAATCTTACTTCGATGATGGATCTTTTTATGATACAAATCTTACTTGAATTGTAGATATTTATATAATACAAATCTTAAATCGATCGTGGATGTTTTCATGCTACAAATCTTACTTCGATTGTGGATATTTTCATGCTACAAATCTAAATTTAATTGTAGATCTTTTCATGGTACAAATCTTAATTTGATGGTGGATCTTTTCATGGTACAAATCTTTCTTCGATCGTGGATCTTTCAAGCTACAAATCTAACTTTATCATGGATCTTTTCACGGTCTAAATCAAAGATTAATGGTGATCTCTTCATTGAACAAATCTAACATCAATCCTAAATCTCATCACAGTGCAAATCTAACATCCATCATGGTACTTTTCTTAAAGCAAAATGTGAATTTTATTCTATATTTAGTCCACAATGCGTTAAGATGCCCTCCACCATACCATTATCATTAAAATCTTTCCAACACCCAACTAAATAGAAATAAAAAGAAAAAAAAACCAACATTCAAACAGACAAACATTTAATATAATACAAAAACCAAACGGACAAACAGTTGTGCCAGACTGACAAACAAACTGATAGACAGATATTTTCACAAACACACATAGAAATACATCATTAAAAGGAAAAAATTACACAAGTACACACATAGATATACATACATCATCATCATCGTGCAGAAACACATGAGTTATTTTCTTATAACTTTCTTGCCTTTTTCTTATGGCAACCCATACACTAAATGTGTTTGTGTAAGTACTTGTGCCTGTAAGTTTATACTTTTTGTGTTATTTCATATGATATGATACCCTTTTTCTTGTTTTATATGCCAACCTTCTACTCAACCTTTTACTCCCCCTCTTGATGGTAAGGATTTTTAAGAAATCTTCCTTAAATATGGCCCGGTTTACTCCTACTTATTATGTGTGTTTGTGTGTTTGAAATGAAAACAAAAAGTAAACGACCATAACTCATCTATCAATTCTCACTTTTCATATAACTTACATATAAACACACACTCACACTAGAACAAGCTTGTAGCAAGGACTACAACAACATTTATATGATGTGGCGTCTTAGCGCCAAAAAGAAACCCCTTTTCCTTTGGCCTTAACTACAAAAAAAAAGGACTTGCTTGTTTTACTTCTTACGAGTACAATGAGTACTTGGGTTTTTTTTTTTGTTGTTTTTAGTATTATTGCATGTGTGTAAGTAAAAATGTCTAGCCCATATACACACACACTGACATATATGGATGTGTATTTATTTGTGCTTTAAATATATTTATATTGCTTTTCTCTGCTCTCTGTTTCTTCTCTCTTTTGGCTAGAACTCTTACCCAAGTGTTGTCACACACTCAGTGTCAGTTGTAATGGTCATTACGTCTGTCACTTCCGTTTCCTTATATAGTTTGTCTGTTTGTTTGTTTGCCTGTGTAGCTCTTCTCTTCCCTGATGTTGCAACACCATCATCATTTACAACAACATCTATAGCATTATTATAGTCATTGTTATTATTACAATCATTATTATGATCATCTTCATTATTACTGTATTGGAACATGAGTAACATTAAGCAGCAGCACAGTTTCTTAGTTTTTTTAAGATAGTAAATGATGCCAGATCAAGAGAGATTGATAGGGGAATTGAAATTTGGAATTTTTTTTAGGAAATTGTTAAAATATTTGGAATGCTTGCGGAATTTTTCTTTTTAAACTAATTTGAGTTAAAATTTAGGAAGTTAAATAAATTTGTTAATATAACTCCGAAACTACTATGTGAAAATTTGTACATAGAATGGGGAAAATGTTTTCAAAATGCAATCAATCGAAAAAAGATCACTAACTACTCAATTTTATGTATATCAAACAAGAAACTAAAATTTTGTGAAAATGAGCGAATTGACTTAATTGTGAATAAATTCGAAAAGAAGCGATACATTTTTATGATCGATATTTCATTTTGTTGCAATTATATGTGGCTTTGCGGTAAAGCAATAAATCTGGACAATTTCTGCGATTCTCGATTTTTCATGATTTTTTTAAAACAAAAAAATTGCTCTTTTCGCATAAAAAAATATATTTTTTGCTTAAATTTCTCATTATAACTCCGAAACTACTGAGCCGATTGAAACGCAATATATAAATGAAAATATGTACATAGCATGGGGAAAATGTTTTCAAAATTCAATCAATCGAAAGAAGATCACTAACTACCCAATTTTATGTATATCCAACAAAAAACTAAAATTTTGTGAAAATGAGCGAATTCACTTAATTGTGAATAAATTCAAAAATAATCAATCGTTTTTTATGTTCGATATCTCATTTTATTGCTATTATATGTGGCTTTGCGATAAAGCAATAAACTTGAACAATTTCTGCCGTTTTGGATTTTTTATGATTTTTTTAAAACATAATAAAAATTATTTTCACATAAAAAATATATTTTTTGCTTCAATTTGTTATTATAACTCCGAAAGTACTGAGCCGATTATATAAACAGATTAAAGGCTATGCAAATTTAAATTTTTCTAAGTATATTTTAATAATATATGGACTAACCGTTTTTGAGTTATTATGTTAAGAAACGTCTAAAAAAATTCACAATTTTACATACAATTTTTTTATAAAAAAAACCTCTCCATAGAATTTAAAATCTGGTCCATATTTGTACTTAGACTGTCATGATGCATCAAATCTATATAGTGGTTATTCAAGCCTTTTTTTTGTTGTTGACCTGCAAAAAAAATTTGCATCTGTCTGGTAATTCAAGAATGATGATTATCTCATTCCAAAGATGATTTTATTCAGGACTAGTTGCTGTGAACTAAATTTGGACCATATTTTAGTTGAAGAAGCTATTTTGTACTTAAATGTGTTTGAAATGGTTCCTGTAATTTTTCTTTTTCAGAGTATTTGAGTTAAAAATTTTAGGGAAACTTGTTACATTTGTTTTATTCAGTTACTTAAAGATTGGTGATCAAAAGAAATAGCCGAGAACATTATCTAATTTACATAAGGGTGGTAAACAAAAGGTGACATTAGACGATACGACTTGACGAAGAGAATAACTTAATATTATACTTAACTTTTATTATTCGAATAAAAATTCTATTAATTTTAAATATGTAATCGAATTATCTGGTCAAGTAAAATCTCTTATTCGTATAATTCGTTATATCCAAAAAATAGAAAAATCGCAAAATTAGGTAACCTAGTAAATTTTCCCATTTTATTAAAAGTTTTGATTACAATCTGGCAGCTGTCTCAACTCAAATCCCCATACGGCACAAGACATTGAAGATGTGTGTGTAGTACTCGTAAGTAAAACTACAACATACTTCGTTAACTTCCGTTTTCTAGAGAGTATAATAATTTTTCATCTTATAAACACACACTCACACACACACACCAGAACAAATCAAAATAAAATAATAATAAAAAACCTAAAGGAATTTCTCAGTACATATTTCTCAAAAACTCAGCTCAATTTATACAACTTGTAGTATTCGTTTCATTATTTTTCTTCATTTGTTTTTGTCTTAACAGACAACAACAGCAACAACATCAACAATAATAATAATAATAACAATAACAACTAGCAAAACATTTTGCACCCCATAAAAAATAAACAACTTTCACACAAACAAATCGTAACATACGAGTACCAAGAAACGAAAGAAATACGAATCATATGGATACCAAAACGACGAGTACTTGTGTAATAAACTTTTTTTTGTTATTATTGTTGTGTGTGTAGTTGTAGTTGTTTTTGTTTATGCTTGTTATTGTAATAAGGCCAGTTTTTCTTTTTGTTTTGTTTTTTATTTATTTTTGAAGAGAGATGAATTACCCAACAATGTAGTGTTAGTGGGTGGAAGTTTGTGTGTGATGTTGGGGGGTGGGGTAGAGGCTGTATAGTAGAGTTTGTATGTTGAGCTTAATATTAGTTGAGGCTTGACGCTGAAGATAATGTTTATAGACATTTCTAACCCATATCAAACTGTCGCTAAGTTTTAACTATATAATTTATTATAGTTTTTTGGGTACTTTTTTTCTACTTTGTTGATATTTTGATATAGAGCAAATAAAGGAAGAACGAACAAAATTAAAAGAGACACAATCAAAACGGCATTTATTATTTGTAGTGTAATAAACATTTGTTGGTATAAATGTGTGTAAACGATTTTTGTTAGATTTATATATATGAAAGAGGGCAAACAGAAAAGGTCTTTAAAATAAAGTTCTTACCAAAATTCTTACTACAAAACTGAAACATTTCAAAATCAGTATTTCTATAACTTTAAAATTTTGTTTAAATTTTAGTTTTAATTAAACATTTTCATTCTAACCTTATAAACTAACTGCTTTTTTATGGTCAACAAACAGCAATACAATAAAATATCATTATTAGGTTTGAAATGAACGTCATTATGAAAATAATGATAGTTTTTGGTTAAAGCATCATCATCAGACTCTAATGTGTGTGTAAATGTTTATGTAGAAATGTGTGTTAATGTTTAGATGTATGTGTGCACAAATGTTTTACGGTTATTTTGTATAATACATCATCGACAAACATGTTGGTCTAGAAAATAAAATATTTTTTTTTTCAACTGTTAGTTATAGACGTAGCATATTATTTTTGTATAAAGCCTTTTTTATACACCACTTACTCGCTCTCTCTACTCTTTTGCTGTGATGCTAAGCACATGTACTTCCCCTATTGGACCCCAAAAAACACCCACACACACAACTAAAACTAAACAATTGCAAGGACATCCCAGCAGTTTTACAAGTAGCCAATGTATCTCTTAGAGACAGCAATGTCTGATCACTTGGCTGACTCTAATTTATATATTTTGGGTCATTTGTCAAATATGTGCTCTTTGTAGTGCAGAGAGAAGTCAATTGGTTACTTTATATAACCCAGGTAATCTAACGTAAAGTCAATAGTCACTTTAATGCCTCTAAGTAATCTAGAGTGTAGTCACTTTAAACGTTTATTGTGTACTGCACTTTAGAAAGTAGTTATTTTACCCACCAGCAGTAATCTATTGGAGAGTCTGTGGTCACCCCAAATGATAGCTAAAATCGCTAGTTTGGGATAGCCACCCAGAACTGCTGGGATGTTAAATGTTCAATGAATCTAACTGGGCTTGTTTATGTGTATTTGTATCACCATCCTGATGATGATGATGATTTGAGAGGAGATTTGGAAGAGAGTAAGGTAGAGTTAGGGCAAAAGAGAGTGTAGTGTATGTGTAGTATATTGAATATAATCGTAATGGTGCTAGTAATGTTTATGCTTATGATGTGTCTGATTGTTGTAAGTTTTAACATTAATTTGTTTTTGCTTTTGTTGTTGTTGCTTTGTTATGGTTTTTCTGTTGTTGTTGGTGTGTTCGCATCACATGGTCTAAATGAAGACAAAGCAGGACAACATTGCTGTGGGTTAGACAGGATTGGGGGGAAAGTGTTATGGGAATGTTTTGGGAGTTGGAAGGGGGTGGTGGAACATTTTGTTTAGATTTTAAAGGTTTTAGTTTTATTTATACTATTTATCACACAAAAAAAGGGGTAACAAAAACTTCCCATACTTTTGGCACAAAACAAAAATAAGTAAAATTTTAAAATAAATAGGGATTATATTTTAAAGGGACTTTAACACACACACTCAAATGAATGAACAGGGCCAGAAGGTTGGTTTTTTGTTTAGAAATAGTGTTATGGAATTGTTGTTGGAACACAAATATATTTAGTTGGCGTAAATTGTACAGTGATATCTATAAACTAAATACATACATACAAATATATATGACATATCAAATACAAACACAACACATTCACTATATTTAAGAGAACACATACAGATAAACTTGTATTTGTATGTATGCATGCATGTGGATGTGTCTATTCATAAACAATATTAGAATTGCGTAATTCATTAGTTTAGGCGGTATGCGGTAGTGGGCTTCTTCTTTTGCTGTACACACATAGCCAGGAATGATGAATGATGTGTAATGTGGTTAGTTTTATATTTCCAGTATAAAATTGTATATTTATTTATATACAATACAAATATAAATATAGCTAGCAACTATCCAGCAACTACAACCAACAACCATAAAAAGGGATGCTTTTTTTTGTGTGTAACATTTAAACAGGATGTTTTAGTTTTTCATTTGGAAATGTACTGATGGTATTAGAGAATACATACGCACAATTTACATTTGGAGACTCAAGGGGATATTGTATGTGTGTGTGTGTGATTTTTTTTTTAAAAAAAAATTGTATAAATTAAACTATAAAATTATCAATAGATTGTATAATTTCAAATATATGTATATGTGTAAATAAAAACTAAATTATTTTTTTTTTATATATAGGGTTTTAGAATTGATTAAAGGGGAAAAAACCTGAATAATTTAGAAATTTGTTTAAATACAAAAGTAAACAAATTATTAGGACATTAATGAAAATAATGGATAATGTAAACAAAATACAAGGTAAATATTTAATTTAAAAAATATATGTATAAGAAGGGTTTTAATTAAATTTGTTTAAAAACAAACCAAAAAAAAAATTTAAAAAAAAATTAGGAAACATATTAATTGTGTACATGTCCTTGTCCTAATGTAAATTAAGTAAATAATAGATATTTTTATAAAAAATAAGAGTTTTAGAGAAAAATTAATGGAATTTTTTTATTTTAGGAAATTATTATTTTAGAAATTATACATTTTTACATTGTTGACATAATGTAAATTTTTGAATTAAAGTTAAAAAGGAATTTTTGTAAAAAAAAACTTTAATATTTACATTGTTGACATTATGTAAACAATATCACATTCATTTATTTCATGAAAACAATTAATTAATAACAATAGTTTTTTATTTAAAAGTTTAAAACATACAAATTTACATTGTTGACATAATGTAAATAATTTAAATTACTGTAAATAAATATGATTTTGTAATAAATTTCATAAAAAAATTATTTTTGCGATAAATTTTATATACTTTGGTAAAATACTTTAATATTTTACATTGTTGACATTATGTAAACAATGTCAAATTCCTTTATTTCAAGAAAAAAATTAATTAAAAAGAATAGTTTTTTAACTAAAAGTTTAAAATATAAATATTTACATTGTTGACATGATGTAAATTATTCAAATAACTGTAAATAAATATGATTTTGCAATAAATTTCATAAAAAAGAAATTTTTATATGATTATGTAAAATACTTTAATATTTTACATTGTTGTCATTATGTAAACAATGTACAATTCATTTCTTTCATGAAAAAAATTAATTTATAACAATAGTTTTTTATTTAATAAAGTTAAAAACATACAAATTTACATTGTTGACATAATGTAAATTATTTAAATTCCTGTAAATAAATATGATTTTGTAATAAATTTCATAAAATTTTGTAAATAACATTGATAATTTATATTGTTTACATTATGTAAACAATGTAAATTTTTTTATTTTATGTGAACAATAAATTTTTGTAATTTTTTTTTTATATTTTAAAGCAAAAATATTGATTTTTACATTGTTGTCATTATGTAAATAAGCTATTTTTTAATTTAACTTTGAAATTTAAGAGTTTTATTAAGATTTAATAAAATTGTGAGCAAAATTAAGTTATTTTTCATTGTTGACATAATGTAAACAATTTAATGCAAAAATATTGAATTTTACATTGTTGACATTATGTAAATATGATAATTTTAATTTTTCTTTAAAATTTAGAAGTTTTATTGAGACTTAATTAAATTGTGTGCTAAATCAAGTTATTTTACATTGTTGACATATTGTAAACAATTGAATTTATTCAATTTAATGTTCGAAATTTAAAGTTTTTACACATTTTTTTAAATAAAAATAGATACATTACATTATTTGAACAATGTAATTTAACAATTTTTACACCAAATAATATAAAATTTTCAAAAAATAGAAAAATATTTTTTTCTTTTTTTTTACTGTAAAAATTAAATATACATTCTTTACATTGTAAAATTTTGCCACAATGTAAAGAATGTATATTTAATTTTTACAGTAAAAAAAAAGAAAAAAATATTTTTCTATTTTTTGAAAATTTTATATTATTTGGTGTAAAAATTGTTAAATTACATTGTTCAAATAATGTAAACAATTAGATTTTTTAAGGGAAAATTTTATATTTTTCTACAATAATATGTTGCAAAAAGACAGTTAAAAATAATAAATATTCTGTGAAAATTACAAAATTTACATTTTCGACATTATGTAAAAATTATATATGTTGCTAAAATACATTGTTGGCTAAAATACAATGTAAATTTCCCTGTTTTTTGTAAAATTCTAAAATTCGTTAATTTTCATTATTGACATGTAAACAATGCTGTTTCTTTATACTAAAGTTAAATAATTTAACTTTTAAACAATATTTCTATATTTACTGGTAAAAAACATTATTTTTATTAAAATATTTTGTGAAAATTATAAAATTTACATTGTTGACATTATGTAAACAATGTACAATTCTCTTTTTTGTAAAATTATAAAATTTTGTTAACAATTTTATAACATTTTGGTACTAAATCGTTAATTTACATTATTGACATGATGTAAACAATACTGTTTCTTTATATTGAAGTTAAATTCAATTCAACATTTAAACAATTTTTCTACATTTACTGGTAAAAATTATTATTTTTATTAACAATTTTACAACATTTTGGTAATTGTTAATTCATTCTTTAATTTACACTGTTGACATGGTGTAAACATTGAAATTATTTCCTATTAGAGAACAAGGTTTAATTTTTAAACAGTATTCCTTCATTGTAGAAAAAAAATCAAATTTTACTTTGTGTAAAGAATGTAAATTTTATGTTATTGTGAAAAAAATTTGATTTTAAAATAAATTTTACAAAATCTACTATGAAATGATAGAAATATTTTAAAGTTACATTGTTGACATGATGTAAAAAATTCAATTTCTTCATATTACAGTAAAAAAATATAACTTTTAAACAATATTTCTTCATTGTAGAAAAAAATACAATTTTACTTTGTGTAAAGAATGTAAATTATATGATATTGTGGAAAATATGAAATGAAAGAATAATTTTAAAGTCACATTGTTGACATGATGTAAAAAATGCCATTTCTTCATATTAGAGAAAGAAATTTAACTTTTAATGAATATTTCTTCACTGTATAGAAAAATACAATTTTACTTTATGTAAAGAATGTAAATTACACGTTATTTAGGGTAAAAAATTGATTTAAAAAAAAATTTATAAAATTTACAATGAAATGAAAGAATAATATTAAAGTTACATTGTTGACATGGTGTAAACAATGTTAATTTACTTCTTGTTTGTGTAAACAATTATAAATTAATAAAAATTTGTACCAAATCTTTGAAAAATTTCCTAAATCTTATTGTTGATATGATGTAAAGGAAAGGAACCAAGAGTTTCAGAAATATTTCTTTGTTTTATAGAAAATAAAATAAGTTTACATAATGTAAATAATAGTATTTTTGGTTAAATGATTTATTTTGATATTTAATTACTTTTAAGCATGAAAATTCCCCAACATTTTTTATCTGATAACGCCATTTTTTCTCTCTCCCTCCCTCTCTCTACTTTTTCAAACAAACATCATTTGTTTATTATTTTTATCCTAAAATCTTTCCTTGTAAATAAAGCCTGCCATAGAACTTTATATTAAACACACAATAACTATGTGAATTAAGATCTTAACATATCATTTATCTATTAATTTTTGACACATGTTACTCATTTATTAAAGCTATGTATGTAAAAGCAAGACATTTTCATGTTCTAGGTTTTTTTTTCTCTTGTTCCAAATAAATCTTCTAATTAATCTTAACAATTAGCATCCTTTAAATCCTTATCCTTAATATTACAACATTAGAAAAATGTTACAACAGAAAACCGGAATAACGACCAACAAAAAAAAACTAAGTTTTTTGATGTATCTTGTAGCTCACATACATAAATTACATGTTGTCCTTTAGTCAACATTGAAAATAAAGTTCAAGACAAAAAAAACAAAAACTTGTACAAGAAGAACGTGCTAAAGTAAAAATTTTGTGTGTTTTTGTTTTCACATTATTTTAACAAAAGTAGTTAAATTACTTTATACACATACTGGCTGTTGACTTTCTTCGCCCAAAAAAAAGGGGTATGAAACTGGGAAATAAAGGAAAACTCTATATTAAAATTATAAAAGTAAAATCAAAGCTTTTTAAAGGACTTTTGTCATGTTGTAATGGAGAGTGTGTGTGAGTTTTTACTAACGCTAATGATGTTGTTGCTTTTGTTAACCTTTTTTTCTATTCTAAGATGTTTAGAAACTAAGGGTATAATTGTCCTTTCAAGCGTATGCTTAAACTCATACTCACAAACTCACTCTACAGGATCATGTACATATATATACATGTATGTATAACGTAGTAAGTATGTGGTATAATTTCAAGCATGTAAAATACAATTGACGGACGTTTGTAAACGAAGCTAAATGTAGATAATTTTCATTAAAGGGGGGGAGGAAAGGGATGTTAAAGATAGTGTGTGTGTTTGTTTTGGTCCTTTTGAGAGTAAACACTCAAAGCAAAATGTTAGTGGTTTTCAATTTTTGCCAATACAACGAAATCCTTACTTTACTAACCTTAGTTTTGTGAGTGTAAATAGATTTATTACTTTTATAAGCATAAAACTACTACAATCCATCTTTTTACACGCCATTCTCTAGGTTTCAATACATTTTTCGCATAGTTTACGAGCAAACGATTATATACATATAGAGATATTTAAGTTAAAGTACTTTTCAGGGTAAAACTACTAGTGGCAGCAGCAAAAGTTGCTAAGGAAAATCTCAAGATTAAGAAGAAAATGTGCTTCTTTTTCTTGTTTGGTGGCTGGCTGGAATCAATGAAGAAGGAGTGAGATATTTGTTGGCATGTAGACAATATAAATATATACATTATGAATGTTTGAGTTTGTAGCTCAAAACTGGTTATTTGTAGTTAAAATAAAGTGAAATGAAGTTTTAGTTGTGGTTTTTGCTACGAAAAATCTAGTTGTAGTAGTAGTTTTTGTCGACTGTGTATGGGAGGCATATGGTTGACTGAATTTTGCAGGGATTAAAGTGGGTTCTTTGGTTTATATTTTTTTTGCTGGCTGTCTTTCCGTTTGATATGAAGGACGTTTTTGGTATAAATGTGTGTATGTGTGTGTTCTTTTACTTTAATGTGGGTCGTTGCTGTTGTTGCTGTAATTGTAATGCATGATTTTTGTCCAAAAAGAAATTATACATATGTATGTTTAAGGGTTTGAAAATACAGCAGTATAGTAATAATACAGATAGTTTTCGTGGTAATTTTTGGAAAGCAAACTTTTACATAATACATAACTGTAAATACAAATACATTAGGGGCCACATATGGATTGTATGAAAACCCTTTTTAGAAGTATTTCTGAAAGGGTTAATAGAAACAGAAAAGATGTTTGAATAAACATTAAAAGAATTTTTGTATAACTTAAGAAATTTCAAGAAATTTTATAAAAAAGTCAGTAGATTTACATTAATGACCTGAAGTAAACAATGTAAGTTTTTAAGAAAATCTAAAAAGTATTTCTTTTTATATAAAAATTCAAGAAATTTACATTGTTGACATCAGGTAAAAAATGTATTTTTTTTTTTTTAATTTTGTAAATTATGTAATTTACAAGAAGTTTGTAAACAATTTTCTTATTTTACATTATGTAAACAATGTTGCTTTGAGATATAATGTAAAAAACAAGATTTTTTTATATAAATCTTGTAATTTTATACAAAAATATAAAATTCTACATTGTTGACATCAGGTAAATAATTAATATTTTTGGAAAAAAAATTTATTTCGTATAAAATTTGTAAAAAAGTTTTCTATTTTACATTGTTGACATTATGTAAACAATACTATTTTGACATGTAAATGAAGGAAAACTTAATTTTTTCGCACAATTCTTATAAATTTGTATAAAAATACAAAATATTACATTGTTGACATAATGTAAAGAATGTAAATATTTTATTATTTTTTAAATTTGATAATTTAGAAATTTTTAATTCATTTTTTATATTTTTTTTATAAAAATACACAATTTTACATTCTTGACATCAGGTAAATAATGTAAATTATATAAATTGTGTCAACAAAACATGATTTTATTATAAATTTAAATAAATTCTCAAAAAACTTTGTTATTTTACATTGTTGACATTATGTAAACAATGTTATTTTGTCATGTAAAATAAGAAATACATAAATTTTCATCACATTTCTTATAATTTAATACAAAAACATAATATTTTACATTGTTGACATTATGTAAATGTCAAAAATTTTTGTTAAAAATATGATTTTGGTATAAATTACAAGCAAGTTCAAGAATGTTTTTATTTTTGACATTATGTAAACAATGTTGTTTTGTCAGGTAATGTAAAACAAATCAGTTTTTTAACACATATCATGTAATTTTATACAAAAATAAAAAAATATACATTGTTGACATTATGTAAACAATACTATTTTTATATGTAGCATGAAGTAAACATAAATTTTGAATACATTTTTATAACTTCATGCAGAAATATAAAATTTTACATTGTTGACATCGGGTAAAGAATGATATCAGAATTTTATTTTTTTTTATACAAAAAATTAATAAATTTTACATTGTTGATTTGATTCCTTTTACATTGTGTAAAAAATGTCAACCATTTTTATTAAGGGAAAACTTATAAACTTGATATATATTTTTATCAAACACCGATATTTTACAATATTTACACAATTTTTTAATCTTATTTTTCTATTTTTGTAGATAAAAATAACATTTTACATTTTTGACATTGTGTAAAGAATGTAAATTACAAATATTTTTGTATACTTGAACTATTTTTGGAGAATTTTGACACATATTTGGTCAGAAGATCTAAATTTTACATTGTTGACACCATGTAAATAATGTAATTTTTACATGAAATATAAAATCATAAATTTTTCTTAACATATTTTATTAGCTTTGCATAGAATAATGAATTTTTATATTGTTGACATTGTGTAAACAATGTAAATTATGATTAATTTTGTAAATTTGATACATTTTTGATAAATCTGAAACATATATGAACCAAAAGTCATTATTTTACATTGTTGACACCATGTAAATAATGTAATTTTTACATAAAATTCAACAAATTTAATTATTTACAACATTAATTTCATACATTTGCAGAGAATAAAGAAAATTTACATTGTTGACATTAAGTAAACAATTTATTTATATTTTTTGTAAATTTTTGAATAAATTTAAAAAAGTTTTAGTTAAAAATCGTCATTTAACATTGATGACACCATGTTAATCATGTAATATTTTCATAAGATGTAAAATTAATTACTTTTTACAAATACTTTACATTGTTGACATTGATTGATAAATTTAATTAAAAATCATTATTTTACATGGAAAAATTGGAAAATTAGGTATTTGTTTCATCTTTTTCTTCTGTCATTTGCTCCTCATAAACTTTGAACTTTACCAGCCTTAACAAATTTATTTCTTAAAGCTTAAAGCCCCATTGATCTCCCAAAGGATTAAGAATCACAAAAACCCTCTATTAGTTAAGGGCTATACCAGCAACAACAACCAAACAACGGAGATCTTTACCTAGCAAAAAAAAAAAACAGGCAAACTATGATGGCAATGATGATGAGGAGGAAGCATATAGAATGCTGCAAATAAAATGTACGGGTGGTCGTTCATCGTTGTCTATAAGTATGAATAGATATCGTTATACATATACATATTTTAACGTTTTGCCAGTTACACATTTAGTTTAGTTACGCGCGGCTAAAGCGGGGATTTAACATTTTGCCAAAATACTGATAGTTTTCATGTTGTTGTTTGTATTGTTGCTACTACTTGTCGTTATTATTGTTGCTGTTTATTTATTTGGTTAAATGTCTAGTATGAATGGACGGACATACAAAATTCATAGCAAAAAGGCTGCATACATTTAGGGTGTAAGTACGTACTAAATATATGAGTATGCGAGTGAGTGAATGAGTAAGTGTGTCTGTGTGTGTTGGTTGAGTATAAACCATGAAGAGTGTTAGCGGGAGCTCGGCAGCAAGTGAGAGTGACAGCATTGCGGTTGTGGTATTTGGGAGTATTTTGTTGTTGTTGTTGCTGTAATTGTTATTATTATTATTATTGTTCTTGTAGTTGTTGTGTATTAGATATGTTTGTAACGCTATGCACATAAAAAAAAGATTTTATAACATCATTGCATACATATTGAAACTATTCTCTATTAGTTTTTTTTGTTTTGTTTTTGTTTAAGGCCATATAGACAGTAGTTTGTCGTTGTTGTTGGTTGTATGAATGTGTCTAGGGTATTTGTGTGAATGTGTGTATGAGTGTAGTTGTAAAAAGAATGGCAAGAAATAGTAGCAAACCATATCATACCACAATAGCATATTTTGCAATTTGGGCAATGTGTTGTTTGTATTTGTACAATGTGCCAAAAACTTTGAATTGTATTGAAATTGTATATACATAAGTATATTTTTTTTTTGTTGTTATGAAATAGTTTTGTAATTTAACAGAGAAGTAAGCAGAAAAACTAAAATAAATGAGAGAGATGCTGTAGCAAAAATGTTTAGAGTTAACCATGATTTTCAAGCAAATTTGTTTGTTAAAGGGTTGGTTACATTAATGGGAAATATGAACTTTTAAATAATTTGAAGTAAGTTAAACAGAAGATTGTAAAAGATTAACAAAATCTGTAAAAATATAAGAAGTTGTAAAAATAAGCTTTTTAATAAAAATAAGCTTTTTAAAAATTAAATACATTTTTAGCCAAATTTCTTTATTTAATGTTAAAACTACTGAAAATCATTGAATTTCTTACTTTTGGGAAAATATGCCAAAATAAGCTTTTTAAAAAAATAAGCTTTTTGAAAATTAATGACATTTTTAGCCAAATTTCTTCATTTAATGTTAAAACTACTGAAAATAATTGAATTGTTTACTTTTGGGAAAATATGCAAAAATAAGCTTTTTTAAAAAAATATGCTATTTGAAAATTAAACAAATTTTTAACAAAATTTCTTCATTTGCTTCTATATCTAATGAAAATTACGAAAAACTAAACATTTACTTAAACCATACTTCAGCAAATACGTTTTAAACTTAATCTATAAAATCTACAGCATGCTTTTAGGAGTTGCATATTAATAACAATTTATAGGGCTCTTTAGTATTGGCTAAGCTTCAATATTTAAATATTTTACAAATAAATATTGTTTAGAATATTGTTGCTCTTTTTTTGTTGTACATTCCCCCGCTTTAAGCTCGCTTTCTCTTTTGCTCTTTATGGTTTCACAAGCTCTTTAACTCTCTTCCCTGATTCCCTTAAAAAACTAAAGGTTTATTTATTTGTTGTTGTATATCTAACATTAATATTTAAAGTTTTTTTTGTTTTACTATTATTATTATTATTTTTATTGTATAGAGTAAAAATAGAGAAACTAGTCGAACAACAACAGCATGATTTAGTTGTGTTCATCAACATCATAATGATGATGCTCAATGATGGTGATGACGTTGATATTTATTTAAAAAATTTGTTCAAGTTTTATATTATTTTGGCTGGCCAGATATATTTATACTATAGTTATAAAACACATACAACTTGTTGTAGTTTAATAGGTTAGTTTGTAAAATTGTACATGCTACAGTGTTCAATAGATTTAGTTTTTTTTTTTGGTTGGGAAGATGGGGGAGAGGAGATGAAATCATATAGAATTTGTTTTTGAAAAAGAGTTGGCCTGGGTACTTTAGTTGGTTAACAAACATTACCAAAAATAGTATTAAAATGTGGAAAAAGGGTTAGAAAGGAAACACAAATTCTAAAATTTCACATTAACAACATTTGTTTATATAAATGTGTCTGTGTGTATGCATCTAACAAAATATACCCTGCCATATAAAAATACATACATATACATATTTAGATGTATTTCTGTATAGTTAGTTTAAAATTTGTATATGTGGGTGAGTTATTTGTTGGCTAACAAACAAACTAAAAAACTATATGCGGTTATTTACGAAATATTTAAGTGTTAGTGTGATGTCCTGTATAATAGGGTTTATTCGTTTGTGTATAATAACGAGAGGCTGTTTATGTGAGTGTATCAAATTTATACATATTTTGTTGTATTTGTATATGGTGCAGAACTATACAAGAAGTATGAGTGTGTGTGTGTATAAATAAATAAAGTAAAGGCTATTATTTTTGCTTATTTTATAGCACAAAATTTTAAAACTGTAAAGAGGGTGTAAAAATAATACTTATTTCAAAGTTTTTATTTTTTTTTTGTTTGGTTTTGTTTTGATGTAAAAAGATATTACACATACATGTTTGGTAGTGCGGCATATGCAAGAGTGTGTGTGTTACATACATACATTTACTTAAATACAAATTGTTGTGTGTTAGAATATATGTTTTTGTTGTTTTATTAAAAATATATATCATAAATATAATAAATCAATACTTGATTATTGTAAAATGCTTTAAATTTAAATGGTTTCTAGCTGGAAACTACTTCAAGTGTAAAATTCCCCAAAGAATATTAAAAGTACTACAAAAATATAAAAATTTTAGACTAAATTTTCTTAAAGTTTATCTAAATGTAATGATTTTTTGCCAGTAATTGGGTTATTATATGAAATTTTTGTGTAATTTTAGCAAAATTGCTTATTTGTAAAGTTTGGATGAAATATTTAAAAATATGCTTTTTAAACTAAAATAAGCTTTTTGAAAATTAATGTTATTTTTTGTAATTATTTTAAATTTTTTGTTAGTAAATATCAAAAATTTGTGTAATTTTAGCTAAATTGCTTATTTGTAATGTTTTGATCAAATATGCAAAAATAAGCTTTTTAAGCAAAATATGCTTTTTGAAAATTTATAACATTTTACGGTAAATCTCTTTGAATTGAAATATTCTATAGTCTAAATTTATTATAGAGCCATCAAATATGGCTGAATTTCAAATAATTAGCTTTTGAACTAAAATAAGCTTTTAGAAAATTAATATTATTTTACGAAAAATCTTTTTATTTTTTGTAAATATTTTAAAATTTTTGTTAGAAAATATTAAAGATTAATGTAATTTTAGCTAAATTAGTTTATTTTTAATGTTTTAACCAAATATGCACAAATAAGCTTTTTAAGCAAAATATGCTTTTTGAAAATTTATGCAATTTTACACTAAATCTTCTAAATTTGCATTATTTTATATATTCAACTTATTATGGAGCCATCAATCGAACCTATATATGGCTGAATTTCAAATAATTTGTAAAACATGATAATTTAGATAAGTGGCGATATTTCCTTCTCAATATTGATAATGTATTAAACAAATGTGTGATGAAACCATCAAAATAGAAGAAATAACAGATATCAATCAAATGTTTGAACAGGATCTGAGACAAAAATATGTAAATATTGCCCATGTTTTCATTTAAAGTCCTAAAATTCCATGATATTTTCCTACAAATTTCATTGGGAAAATATGAAAAAATATGCTTTGGAAAATCGCTTATATTTTATTGCAAAATTTTGTAACAAAAAGCTTTGAGCTAATGTAAACAACTTCAAAGTAAAAACTTTTAAGAAGTCATAATTTTACAATAAAAAATTTCGAAAATTTATATTTTGAAAATTCAATTTTTTTTTTACTTTTTGTAAATTTCATAAATGTTTGTACAGTAAAATATGTTAAAAATTTGAAAAACTTAAAGTTTTAGAAAAATAAGCTTTAAAAGCAAAATATGCAAAAATATGCTTTTTATTTTAGAGCCTTTTTAACGAAAATTTTTTAATTTGTAAACTATGATTTGAAAAACTTAAAGTTTTAGCAAAATATACTTTAAAAGCAAAATATGCACAAATATGCTTTTTATTTTTAGAGCCTTTTTAACAAAATTATAAACATTAATTAAATTATATACAAGAAATACATATTTTTTAAATAATTATTTTCAAAGTTGGAAAATTGTTTGAAAACTTGGTTAAAATATCTTCCTTTTGTCGTTTTATTTAACGATAGTAAAATTTTTTACTATGCATTTAAACTGAAATATGCCAAAATATGCTTTTTAAAATTCCATGATGTCAGAGTAACAAAAGTAAAATTCTGTTTATTTTTTTAAGCTAAATGTGCATTTGAATTGAATATGCCAAAATCAGCATTTTGGTATATTTTAAGCAAAATATGAATTTTTCAGAAAAATATTTTCGTTTATTTTTGAAAATTTAAAAAAAGTCTATTTAACATGATCAGATTAACACAAGTATAAGTTTATTGAGTTTAATACATAATAATAACTTTTGTTATAAAATTTAAACAAATTTTGTTAGAAAGATTAATTTTTTCTAGCATTTTCTCAAAAATGTTATTCTGAACTATTCAAAGTTGTATCTCCTCCCCTTAAATGTTTATTTTGTTTCCATTTTCCCAAAAAAAAACAATTTTCAAACATAATTAGTTAATTAATTATAAACATGTATGTATTTATGTATAGCCCCCACATTATGCTATACTTTTGTTGGACTTTCTAAATTGTGTACAACAACAGCAAAAAAAAAATCTAATTATTATTATTTTCCATCAATATAGCACTATCTACATAAACAAATCTATAACGAATATGAGAAAAAAATAAACGCAATAAATAATCAAACTTTATATTTGAATATGAAATAAATGATGAAGGCACACACCTCAAATTTTGCATACTCGTATAAATAAAGGACTCTCCCCTTTTGTATACCACTGCGGTGGATCTGGTCGTTGTTGCCATTATTTTGTATTAAATACAATACATATAGAGCAAATTAAAACAAAGCAATAATATCCTGTATTATAATAAAATAACCCTCTTTTTTTGTTGTTGACGGCCCAACTAGAAAAACAATAATATTATCTATGAAATATACATATTTATACTGTGTATAGTATGTTTGTGTGTATTTCTAATGATATATCAAAATAAAATATTGAAGCAAAAATACAATATTTGTATGTGTATGCGCTAAATATTTATAATAATTGAAGGATATTTCATCAATAAAAACAAAAGCCTAAAAGCACACACTGCAAAACACTTGTAGTATGTTAATGTTATACTCAGTTAGTTAATGTAAAGGAGAGAGAGTAAAGTGTTGTGTTGTGTTGTTTAGGGGGCCCGAGAGAAAGAGAGTGCAATAGAGAAATAAATACAATGAAATAAAATATAATTCAGTGCTTTAGAGTAATGGTTACATATTGTTATACAATTGATAAAGTAATAAAAAAGGCTGGGTTCAATATTTCTAAAAATATGTATAAACACACACATACAAATATTTTTGCAGAATATTATATAAAAAGAAGAAGAAGAATTGGTATTAGGTGTAGCAGAGTAGGTAGGTAGGAATTGTTTGTGGGTTTTAAGGGGTTAATATGAAAAGTATTTTGGAAATGTCATTTTTTTAAAGTAACTACAGGAAGCTTTTTGTCAATTAAATTTCAAGGAACAGCGTTCTCAATTTTTAAAAACATTACTAAAATCACGATCATTCTTCAGTTTTAGATTTTTATTTCGAAAACTAAGAAAACCTTTTCCAGTTTTAGGTATCTATTTAGAAACCTGAAGAAATTTATTTCGGGTTTGGCTCTAATAATGTGGTTGGAAATTCAAACGCCAATTTTTACAAGTTAGTTTCAAAATATTGTAAAAACGATAGTACAAGTTGAGGTCATCTTTAAAAACAAAGGACCTCTTTGAAGTATTTGAGAAGTACTTATAAATTAATTTTGAATGTTCCTTTTCCGCCTGCCCTCGTTATATAAGAGCTATGTTTAGCTTTACGTTTATTTATTATATGTTCAATACTTATTCACGCACATTTCGCATATAATTTAGGCAATGACAGCTTTCTAGTGCTTATACTTATACACAAACCATCACATATACATACATATAGAATATGTATATTTATTGTGTGAATATGTGAATATACAATGACATTAAGGTTAAAAGGGGTGTTGGTGAATAATGGTGGGGAGCTGGGTATTGGTAGTGAATGTGAATAAATAGCAGTATGATTATGATGATGGGTCATGTCATGATGGTCCTTTTCAACGTTCATCTATAAACATACAAACACACATTAGAGACAGACAGACATCTATTATATGTATTGTTTAGACACATACATTATACTCATCATCATCATCATGTACATTCCACACATCTATTTATTTCTAATATTACACACAAACATACACACTTGTACCTATAATAAGTTTTGGTTTTAGAAATTGTGTTTGTGAGCGAGTGTGTAATGTACGCGTTGTCCTGCCAACACCCGACTAAATTCTCTACCAAAAACACAAACTTAACTAAATTTATTGCAAATATTTCCTCAACAATGAACAACTACAACAACAGCGGCAGCAACAACAAATTATTGTTAAAACGCGTAAAGAACCAATTTTTCATTGTAAAGGTCTTTATAAACACATCTACACTTGATCAATACACATTCACCATGGACGACTCTGTGTGTTCATATGATATATGTTTGCAATTGTATGTGTTAAAACACACACACACTAAAACATTTATTAACAAACCCTAGTGCGGGTGTTTAATGGAACTATTGCGGCAGTTGGTCGTTTTGTTGGTTCGTACTCATATGTGGACCATCATCCCATACAAAAGACAGCAAAAAAAAGACACACACAAAATAAATCTAAACGAAACGTTAAATAAATTGATAATTGTACAATTTTATAATATTGATTAATTGTCATATTTAACAGTTTGATTTAACCCTAGAAGGAGCGCTTTGTAAGTTATAGTAAATGATTAAAAACAGGTACTTTTTTAACATTAAAATGTTAAAAATAGATTTTATATTCTAATAATAATAAAAAATAAAAATTTTTAGTACATTTTTTGAAAAAGTACTAAAGTACTTTTTTTGAAAAAGTACCAAAGTACTTTTATTAAAAAGTACCAAAGTACTTTTATGAAAAAGTACCAAAGTACTTTTATGAAAAAGTACCAAAGTACTTTTATGAAAAAGTACCAAAGTACTTTTATGAAAAAGTACCAAAGTACTTTTTTTCAGTTTTGAATTGTACAACAAATTGTTCATTATAAAAATTGTTGTATTAACGCTTAAAAATTCAAATCTAAAAATTAAACTTTACGTAAGAAGGTACAATTTTAGTTTCTCGTAAAAGGGTTTTTGGACATAAAAATATACCTACAAAAAGATTAGAAACTGCTAGTAAAAAAATAAAATTTTAAGTACCAAAGTACTTTTTTCTAATTTGAATTATACAAAAAAAAACGTTTGAAATTTTAAACAGTTAAATTACAAATTAGACATTTCCATATAAATATGGATAAAAATACAGTAATTTGGTACCAAAAATTCTACAAAAAATAAGAAATTTATATAACAGAGTTTTTTGTTAAAAAATAGTACCAAATGTAAGAAATTTCAAGAATTATTGTTAAAAAAGTTTTTAATTTGAAAAAAATACAAATTTTAGATTTTTCCACAAAAGTACTTTTTTGGTACTTTTTTGCAAATTGTTGAAAATTGCTCAAAATATATTTCACAAATTGTTGAAAATTCCACAAAAATCAGAACCTCATACTAACAGAGTACTAAATCTTAAGAAATACCAAATTGTACTTTTAAAAGTACTTTGGTACTTTATGTTGATAAAAAGTACCAAATGTAAGAAACTTAAGGAATTATTGTTAAACAAGTTTTTAATTTGAAAAAATACAAATTTGGAATTTTTCCATAAAAATACAAATTTGTAATTTTTCCATAAAAATACAAATTTAGAATTTTTCCATAGAAGTACATATTTGGTACTTTTGTACTTTTTGGTACTTTTTTGCAAATGGTTGAAAACTGCTCAAAAAATAAGAAATCCTTGGAACTATTATTAATAGAGTAATAAATTTGAAAAATACTAAATTGCGACTATTTTAGAAAATAACTTGTTTACGCAACTTTGGTACTTTTTAGCAAATTGTACCAAAAATAATATAAATAATAATTTTATTTCTGTTTACAAAAGTACTTAATTAGGTAATTTGATACGTTTATCAAATTGCTACTGCAATTAGAGTAATAAAATATAAGAATTACGAAATTTTATAAAAGCACTTTTTAAAGTATATTTGTACATTTCGTTGACAAATAGTACCATATAGAAGAAATTTAAGAAATTATTTTTAAAAACGTTTTGAAAAATAATACAAAACTACCATTTTTAACAAAAATAAGGAATTTTTAAAACTATTGTTAATATATTAATTCACTTTAAGCAGTACTTAATTTTGATATTTTTTCAAAAGTACCTTTTAAAGTAACTTGGTACATTTTGTCAACAAATAGTATAAAATATAAGAATTTTAAGATATGAATGCTAAAAAAATTTTAATCATAAATTTTAAATCTTTCCCCAAAGGCATTTAATAAAGTACCTTGGTAATTTTTTGTTGCAAATTGTACTTTGGTATTCTTTAATTAAAAATTGTTAAAAAGTTTTAGAATTAAAAAAATACTATAATAATCTCTCTACAAAAGTACTTATTTTGGAACAATGGTACTTTTTGGTTACAAATTATACCAAAATTATGATTACAGCAAGGAAGAATGCTAGGAGGAGGTTGTAACGGGCCTTGAAAATCCATTCCATACTATGTTTGTAAATAATTAACAGTTTCTGTATGTTTTAATTAGCAGTTTAATAGAAATTTTAGCAATGGCCTAAAGTTTAAGGATACAATATTCATTTTTGATCTTTAGAAAAAATGTTGTATAAAAAATAAGTTTCTTGAGTACAGTGACGTGAAATAAAAGTAGTTAGACTTTTGCTTAAACAATTAGCTAATTATAAGGTACTAATTAAATAGGTAACATTTTTCAATAAATTTTAAATTTTTGGTTTAAATTTTTCCTTAAAAAACTGTACTAAAATTTCCTTCTAATAAATCAATCAATATTTATTTATTTTGAAAATAAATTTGTATTTTTAAAATTCAAATGTAAAATAACCAACGCCCAAATCTACTGCTGTGTTTATTTATTCTTCATTACTTTAAATCTTTTTATTTAAATCTTAAAAACTCTAACCCCCCGGTAGCAGCCGCTTGAAGCCCCCTTCCCTTGCAACACTTTACAAACATTAGATGGCCAACATACACACATACATACATATGTATGTATGAATTGTGATAAGTGTAACACTTAGAGACTGGGCAGAAAATGGAAATATATACAATATATGAAAATAAAATAAGAAAAACTACGCATATTTCAAACATAAGAAAGAAACACTTTGAGTATTGAGCAAATGAAATGCAAACAACAATCGATTTGAACGCACAAATAAAACAAAATATGTATTAAAATAAAAAAGAAGGAAAACTCACACGCACTCATGTACACACATATACATAGAGAAGAAAAGGATAAAGAAAATAAGTAAGAAATAAAATAAATTTTAACACTACGCACCTACTTACATTACTTACGAATGTTGGGCAATAACTCATCCATTAAAAGGGATATTACAAATGCCACACACACATCTATACATACATGCATTCGCACACATACTCATCCAAAGAGAGACAAACAAATTCATGTAGAAATATACTTACACACGGTATGATTGTAGGTTTGAAAATATAAAGGAGTTGGGGTTGGGCTGACACATGTGTGTAAGACAGGGTCAAGTAAAATTCAAAACAAAAAAAAAAAGTAAAATAAAACTAGTAGAAGGTTTTCTTATTTTACTTAAATAAATGTATGTATTTTTACATATACATACATCTACACTTATACTTAAAGCATATCAATGCAAAAATAAAGGATGAAGTATTACATTTTTCAAAGTAGTGTGCTATTCTGTTCTGTCTGTGTACTTTTTACTTTACTTAGAATTTCAAATGGGTGGTGGTTGGTTAAAAAAATGTAAGACGTATGAGAATACGCTAGTGTTAGCAGATGAAGGAAGCCAGGCACCCAGCACAAGACGAAGGTTTCAAGTGATAAGGAACAACACAAACAAAAAAACGCACAGAATAAAATAAAATAATAATAATAATGGAGAGAATAGTTATGCTTATACTCGTACATATACATTTAGACATTTGCACTTGTATAAAAATATTTGTAGGAAAATGCGAGGGTTGTGAATGAAAGTTTTGTGGAAAATCTTCTTAAAGAAGAATTGAAGTTATACTCATTTGAACTTTAACCTAAATTTAGAAATGGATTTATATTCGATCGAATTTAAATTTTTAAAATAAATTTCTTAATGATATTGATCCCTAAATAAACCCAGCAAGTGATTATATTTTGACTTAGGATCTATAGTTGAATCAAAAAGTCGACTTTTATCGATTTTTCGACTTTTGTTATTTTTGAAAAGTCGACTGTTCGACTTTTTAATTTACTTTAATGTACAAATATATGATTGCTAAATTTAGTGATGGGAAAAACGCATTTTAAAATATTACCGTGTTTAAAAATAAAAATCGATAAAATTTAAATTTTTAAAATAAATTTCTTGGTCCCTAAATAAACCAAGCAAGTGATTATATTTTGACTAAGGATCTATAGTTGACTTAAGGAGCCATCTTTTTTCGAATTTTAAGTTTTTGAACTTTAGACTTTTTTAAATTTTGAATAGTCGACTTTTCAACTTTCGTTATTTATAAAAAGTCGATTGTTCGACTTTTCAACTTTTTATTCTACTTCAATGTAGAAATATATGATTGCTAAATTTAGTGATGGGAAAAACGCATTTAAACTTTACCTTGTTTCAAAATAAAAATTGATTTAAATTCGATAAAATTAAAATTTTTAAAATAAATTTCTTAGCGAAATTGGCCCCTAAATAAACAAAACAAGTGATTCTGTTTTGACTAAGGATATATAGTTGAATCAAAGAGTCGACTTTTTTCGATATTTGAAATATTGATTTTTTTTAAATTTCGACTTTTTTAAATTTTGAAAAGTCGACTTCTTGACTTTCGTTATTTATGAAAAGTCGACTGTTCGATTTTTAAATTTTTTTATTCTACTTTAATTAACAAATATATGATAGCTAAATTTAATGATGAAAAAACAAATTTTTACAATTAAAATTAAAAATAAAAAAAGTCGACTTTTCCAAATTTTATTGTATGTTCGACTTTATTTCCAATGAAAAAATCGATTTCGATTTTTTTGAACAAAAAGTCGATTGTTTGAATTATAGAACCCTAAATCTTGCCATTTTGGAAAAGTCTGGAGTCCATACGTTAGTAAGGTAAATCAGCTAGAAATTTAAGGAATAGAGCAGAATTTCCTCTACAAAGTTTTTAGACCAAACTCTGTTTCAGACGTTAAAAGCGAGCCTGAATCGAACAGAGTTTTCTAAGCAACAGCATTCAGACCAACAACAACAAGATTCATATGGTAAATAAACCTTTCTCATTAGGGACATTTCTCATTAAAAAAACCTTGAATTCCTAGCAAACAAGTTGAAAATATGGTTTCAAATTTAAGGAATTGCCTTATTTTCCTTTCCAAAATAAAAAAAGACCTTGAACAGAACTACATTTTTAGATCAAACTCGGTATCAGACGTTAAAAGAGAGCTTGAACCAAACTGAGTTTTCTAAGAAGGGCAAAAGAAGCAGAATTTCGTCTTCAACCTGAAAGAACACAAGCTGAACCAAGTTTTCAAACCAACAACAACAAGATTCATATTGTAAATAAACCTTTCTCATTTAGAGGGAATAATTTTTCATTTAAAAGCTCCCAAACTTTGAGTCGAATTGTGGAAGAGGTGTATTTTTAGTAAGAACAATAGGCAGCTGTCAAAGTTCGAGTCGAATTGAGTCAAAATTTATATTTAAACCACGGTTTAAAGCAATTATTTTTTGCAATATTCAAACAGCATTGCATTCTAAGGAAAAAATTTAAGTAAGTTTCCTTTCAAAATAAAAGAGATTGAACTAAATGGGTTTTTTTGGTTTTTAATAAGAAATATCACACAATAGTCAGCTGTCAAAGTTTTTCGAAGGAACAAATTTAAAAAAAATGGTTTCAAACTTAAAGAATTGAAGTAAGTTTCCTTTCAATATAAAAGAGATTGAACTGAATGATTTTTTTAGACAAAACAAATTCAAAAAAGATTTTGTTTTTAATACGAAAAATCCCTCAATAGTCAGCTGTCAAAGTTTGAGCGGAATTGCGAGAGAGTTTATATTTAAACTATGGTTGAGCTTAAATGAGGAATAGTTTAAATTGTTTCAATGTTTTAAAGAAATTAATTTTTGCAATTAATAGGGAAAAGGTAAAAATATGGTCTCAAATTTAAGGAATTTAGAAAGAGTTTATACTTAAAGAATGGTTGAGCTGAATTGAGGAATAATTTAAATTTTTTAGAAACAATTAATTTTTGCAATTATTAGGGAAAACTTTTACCTTTTTTTAAGGAATTGAATCAGAATTCCTTTCCAAAATTAAAGAAATTGAACTGAACGTGAATGTTTATAGCATCCAACTGTTGTCAACTCTCAAACTTTGAGCTGAATTGAGCAAGATTTTAAATTTTGACAATGTATTAAAGCAATTTTGCCTTCCTAAAGAAAAAAGTAAAAGGAGTGGTTTCAATTTTAAAGAATTTGTATTTAAAAAAATATTCACTTGAGCGCATGTGTAGCCTGGGTTAAATTTTGATTAAGTTAATCATCCTTTTTTGAAAGTAGGTACTTTATAAATGTAGCAAATTTTGTTGTGAATCTTCAGTTTTATTGTAATATCTATCGCTTATGAATCTTTTCCCTAAAATTATCACAGCCACCTTTTATATTTATATTAAAACACTAAACGAAAATATCTATTTTATTTCTCAACTTTATCCCCCTGCCCTCCTCACACAAATATGGTAATAAGATGTATTTTTCCTTACAAAATAATATACAAACTCAAACATACATTTAAATAAAATACACATACATCTCGAACAACTACAAACTAAAAAAAAACACATACATCATCAAACCTATACAAAAATATTGTATGAGAATGAGTTATTTGAAAAGAGCTGGCTAGGGTGGTTGGTCAGTTTGTCTAAAGGACCCGGTTTATACATAAATTGAGGGAGTTAAGCAAACATTATTTGTAAAAAAGTGAGTAAGTAAGTAGTTTGGCGACGAGTCCATTTCAAATACTTACTGTACCATACACAACTGCTGCTTCTTGTCTTATAAATACATATTTTTTTTATTTGAATGGATATTTCAAAATAATATAAGTAAAACTGATGGGTTTTTTTGTAGTAGTGTTTTGTAAGTATGAGAGAGTATGCTGCCGATATAAATAAATGTACATTGCATATGGATTTATGTAAATCTATGCCAACCATCTTTACAATAACCTATTCTACTCTACTCAAAAACCCCATGTTTCCCCCCCTGCCCCTTACACCAAAAAAAATGAAAATAAAATATCAAATCATTCTTTAAACAAATATCCTTTTTCTACTTACACACTTAATATATGTATGCATGCTCACATGCTCACCCACACATTTACTTGCTAGAAGCAAACACATGGAGCAAAGTATCAGCAGCATTTAGGAAAAAGGTCCTTTTTCTTAAACTAAAAAACTGGTTTGTCTTAATGTATGTATGTCCTATATGGTTAAATGTGTAGGAGCATATATAGATGTAGAAGTGTTTAAATGTTTGCATAGTAGTTTTTTTTCTTTTACCACTATTCTAAGGCTGCTCTCTCTCAATTTTACTTTGACTTTTATAATATTTTAAAGCAAATATACTTTATAATATAACGAGGTTTAAATGAAAAGTTCTTTTTTTGAAATTTTCATAAAGAGACAGTAAAAATACTACATAGGGTACATATTTTAGAGCCCTTTCAAAATCTTCTAAATATTACTTTCTTTATCCCCATTATTCACCAGATTTAGAGCTCTATTTTTTTTAATATTATTTGTAAATGCTTTAAATTTGGGAAATTTTAGCACTTTTTGAGAAAAAGTACTTTTTTAACAAAAAGTACTATTTCTAAATAGTACTTTTCAGCAAAAAAGTATTTAAAGTACTTATCAACAAAGAGTACTTTAAGTTCAACATAAACTGGCTTTTTCAAAAAAGTACTTTTCAATAAAAAGGAACTTTGCTTAGGCGCTCCATAACCTTAAATTTAACAAAAAAACATACTTTTTTGTTAAAAGATACTTTTTTGTTAAAAATAATACCTATTAACAAAAAAGTACTTTTCGAAAAAAAAACTAAAATTACATTTTTATCAAAAAAGTACTTTTTGCATGAATTCAATAAAACAATACTTTCTTTTAGCAAAGTTTTGTAACAAAAAAGTGAATTTTAACTAAAAAATACCTTTTAACAAAAAAGTACTTTTCAACAAAAAAATACTTGTTAACAAAAAGGTACTTTTTAATAAATAGGTACTTTTTAATAAAAAGGTACTTTTTAACAAAAATGTACTTTTTAACAAAAAGGTTCTTTTTACAAAAAAAAACAAAAATGGTCATGTTAACAATACTTTTTTTTCAAAAAAGTACTTTTTTCATGATATAAATAAAAAAATACTTTCCAACAAAAATTAACTTTGTACAAAAAAATCAAATTTATTTTTTTTTATTATGAAAGATATTTTTCTCAGTAAACCGGAAACAAAGGAAATCAAAAAGTAACTTTCCATTCGAACCTCGTTTTTGTACAACTACTGCAACAACATAAACTTCGACAATATAAAATTTATACAATTTGAAATGGATTTCAAAAATGAATTGAAATCCTATACGAATGAACAATTCAAATTATATTTTATTTTCTCTGGTAACAAATACACACACACTCACACACATACACTTAAACACATAGATTATATTTCTAAAAAAGGACACATAGTTACTTATACAGTTATACAACCAAACACATACATAGAAACAAACAAATACTTACATAAACACATACTTACAACACTTGTGAATAATTTCAAAATTTTATCCCTTTTTTTACAAAAAAAAAAAATAAATAAAATATGTGTAATAGAAGTTTCGTAAGTGTATATAAATGTAAGAGTGTGTGCAAAAAAAAAAAACACAAACTACATTTTAACCAATATAGAAATAAAATACAAAAAAAAAAAGTTTTTTTTTGTTTAGAAAATTTTCTAAATTTTCTACCTTAAGTACTTTGGGTCTGTGTCCATTTCTGGTACATTGGAAAATACAACAATATTTTTATATACATATATACATACATATGGTAATTGCAAATGAATGTATATGTATGTATGTAAATGTTGGTTAGAGTGTAGGCTAGAATTTTCTTAACTTTTTTGTATAATATTTGTATTTGTATAAGCACGTCCATTTTTATGTTATATTCATTCATATTCGAAAAGGAAAACCTAATACCGTGTATGTGTGTGTGTAAAGGACATTCAACATAAGTCCATCTTAGTTTTACACACACACATTTATATAAATTTTTCTCTAACAACTATATTTTGATCCTTGTACATAAATGTATGTGGAGTTCGTTTTTATTGTTGTTTTTCAAATACAAACAAATCAAGTAAATGTGTGTGTATGTGTTTTAGTTTAAATTTAATGTATTTTCTATATTTTATAATCAAGCCAAGTCAAACCAAGGCATGTGTGTGTAAGTGTATAAGTTTTAGTTATACTTTTACATTAAAATTCAAATTATCCTTTCTTTTTTCCCTTAGCATTTTTTCTTATTTTTTTATATATTTATGTATGTATATTTCACAATGAAAATATAATTTTATTTGAAGTTTAAGTAGAAAATTAGAATTTCAAGTATATTGTAAAGGGAAGTTTTTTCATTGTGCACATAGAATTTCTCTAAAATTTTAATATAAAGTTTTTCTTTCATATAATAATTGTATAATTTAGAAATGTTAAAAGAATAAAAGTAGTTTTTAATACTTTAAAGTTCTTTTTAACAAAAAATTACTTTTAAACAATGAAAGAATTAGAGACGAATCACATGAAGGCGGCTATGATGGTCTGCTATTACAAACTCAAAAATATGACAAATTCGAAGAAGTGTTTTAACTGATTAAAGAGCCATTCTTTTACAAATTACTTTCCTTATGCCCAATATTTATCAGATCTAACTATCTGAGAAAAGGGAAAGCTTAAGTATTCTCTTTTTCTAAAATTTTCGTTAAATTTAGCTATAAAATACTTTTTAAAAAGTACCTTTTAACAATAATTATCTTTTAACAAAAAATAATATTTTAACAAAAAAGTACCTTTTAACAAAAAAGTACCTTTTAACAAAAAAAGTGCCTTTTAACAAAAAAAAGTGCCTTTTAACAAAAAAAATGTGCCTTTTAACAAAAAAGTACCTTTTAACAAAAAATAAACTTTTAACAAAAAATTACCTTTTAACAAAAAAGTACCTTTTAACAAAAAAGTACCTTTTAACAAAAAGTACCTTTAACGAAAAAAATCAAAAAAGTACATTTTAATAAAAAAGTAACTTTTAACAAACGCAGTTTTTATAAAAAATATCCTTTTAACGAAACAAATTCAAGAAAACTTAATCTTTTCCCAAAAAATCAGGAAATTCTAAACAATTGTATTGCCTATGCGTAGGCGCTCGATAATCTTAAAGAAGCGCCTTAAAATACAAACAATTTCTTTTAACAAAAAATAAACTTTTAACAAAAAATTACCTTTTAACAAAAAATAAACTTTTAACAAAAAATTACCTTTTAACAAAAAAGTACCTTTTAACAAAAAATTACCTTTTAACAAAAAAGTACCTTTAAACAAAAAAGTACTTTTAACAAAAAAGTACCTTTTAACAAAAAAGTATCTTTTAACAAAAAAAGCACCTTTTAAAAAAAGTACCTTTTAACAAAAAAGTACCTTTTAACAAAAAAGTACCTTTTAACAAAAAAGTACCTTTTAACAAAAAAGTACCTTTTAACAAAAAAGTACCTTTTAACAAAAAAGTACCTTTTAACAAAAAAGTACCTTTTAACAAAAAAGTACTTTTTAACAAAAAAGCACCTTTTAAAAAAAAAGTACCTTTTAACAAAAAAGTACCTTTTAACAAAAAAGTATCTTTTAAAAAAAATTAAAAAACTACATTTTAACAAAAAAAGTAACTTTTAACAAACGCAGTTTTTATAAAAAAGATCCTTTTAACGAAACAAATTCAAGAAAAATTAACCCTTTCCAAAAAAATCAGGAAATTCTAAACAATTGTATTGCCTATGCGTAGGCGCTTCATTTAAATTCTAACCTTAAATAAACGCCTTAAAATACAAACTATTATTTTTAGCAATACAAAATGAATTTGTCATGTTCAAGTAAATATGCACAGGCTTTTTCTTTTTTAAAAAAAGTTATTTATCTTTGTCTTACTTTTTTGCCGCTTTCTAAAACATTTGATTTAAAGACACACCAAAAAAATTGATAAAACGAAAAACAAATGGTATTAGCATTTAAGTGTTTTCTTTATAAAAACAGAAAAAAAATAAATAAATTTTATTATTTATACGCTTGATGTACATATAAAGTAGTTTCGCCTGCTGTCAATGTCCATTTATATGTGTAGCACCCATCATTTGATCGTTTATAAACACACACCCATATGATTTCTCATACACACACACCAGCACACATGCTTATTCCTTTAGACTTACACATTCAAACATATTATAAGAAATTTTTCTTAATGTAGGCATTTTACACACATTCAAAATCCATCTAAGATTACTATGCCTGCCCCATGCGTGTTAAAGGATAATGTATATTCATCAAATGTTTGTACTTATAAGAAACGTAATATGTGTGTTTGAAGGAGTAGTAGTAGTAGTAGTAGAAAAATAAAACAGAAAATAAATAAACCTAAACGATCGAAAGATATTAATATGAAATACCTAGAAAACTGTTACCAAACTCAAAAAAAAGGAAAAGCATACATATTGAGTGAACTAGAGCTAAAAGGTATACATGAGTAGAAATCTAAACTATGGCCAGAAATAGAGAGGTTGCATTGTAAATGATTTGCAGTAATGTTATAACAAATATATAATATCTTTCTAATGTACTACTTATATTAGACAAATGTCAATAAATTCATTCTTTCTACTCTTAACTAACTTCATATACAATTTTTTTTTAAATTTTCAAAACTTTGTATTGAAAATTTTTCAAAATTTGTTTTTTTAGATGCAAATTTCATTTATATTCTTTTTATTTAATTTTTGATTAACTCTCGTTACTATTTATGCCATTTTATTTATATTTTCTTGGCAAAGTATCGATGAAAAAATGTACATTGTAGAGAAAAAAAGTAAAAGTGCGTGCATTAGCAATTATTCTACTTACATATTTTGTTGTAAAGACATACATTTTCATATGTATATATAAAGTTATTATTGTTTAATAGTACTTTATACATGTAAGTATCTAACCAAGTATTTATGTATGTGTGCCAGTTTCTATATAATACTTATATTATTTGACTAAAACTTTGAGTTTCATAACCATTACCCCAGACTTGGCGTTATTGAGATGATATACGTGAGTTGAAGTTTCAAATGTCAATGTGTACGAAAAGAAAAAAAAGTTTTGTACGTTGAGTAATGTATAGGTAGGTGTAATTTATATTTACTACATATGTAATTTTTAAACAGAGTTTTATACAACAAAAAATACAAAAAAATGGGTTTTATGGCCAAATAAAATAAAATAAATCAATATTTTATAATTTATTATGATGTCTGGATGGAAAGATGCTTTTCAAGCAAGATTGTGAGAGTAATCAATATAAATTGTGTTAGAAGAAATATTAAGAATAGCCTAAAAGTAGGCAATAGTAGCAGATTTATAAATAATCAAACGAAAATATTATAACAATTAGTAGATATTATAACGGCTTAAAAATAGATAATTGAATTTTAAAAAGCCTAAAAGTAGGCTATAGTAACTCAAAAATATATTGAAAAATAAGAAGGAAACCAAAAAGTAGGGAATTAATATGGTAAATTAATTTAAATGACCTAAATAAAGGATATAGTATATGAAACTTGTAATTGTTTTGAAAAATATGTTGAAATTGCGATTTCTTAGTCACTAGTTATAATTTACACAAATTCCGATCCTTCTTGCGGCGAAAGAAATGTCAAACGTTCTAAATGTTTGTTTCCACCTCAGTTTTTATTCATGCAACAAAGTTTAATTAATATTTTACTCAACGTGTGGAGATGTAATGATGAAAATTTCAAAATTGTGAGTCTTAAATTGGTTAACTGGTCAAATTAACCTAAAAGTAGACAATACTTAAGGAAAAATAAACAAATTTTAATGAAATTAATAATGATCCTAGAACTATGCAATTGAAATTCGAGAAATAGAAACATTATTCAAATTTAAAGATTTTTATAATAATCCAGAAGTATTTGAGTAATTAAATTAGAACAATAATAAACAAAATATAAAAGTTTGAATAATTTAAAAAAAAATTCGAAATTTTTTTTCTGAAATCCTATAAGCAGCCAATTGTAACTGAGAGAAAATAGTTAAAAATGCCTAAAGGTAGTTAAGATAATGAAGAAAATTAAAAATCTAGAAAATTTATAAAAAATCCCAAAAGTAGGCAATTAAAACTGATGAAATTAAATAAAATATCTTAAAATTAGGCAACAATAATTGTAAATTATGTTATATTTTAGGAAATAAATGAAAATCCTAAAAATAGGCAACTGAATTTGAAAACATTTTATATAAGCCAGAATGTAAAATGTGATAAATGTTAATAATATGAACATTTTCAACAAATATGTGAAATCGATTCATAACATTTTCACGCCTACTTTAAAACGGCAAGGTTATGCAATATGTCCATATACAAGGACTTCTGATATAAAACCTACTTTATTTGAATAATTAAATATAGAATTGCAGAAAATTGTTAACTACTGTAACGAAAAATTATTATATTATTCAAATTTAAAACAAGTTTAATAAAAACCTCAAAACTAGGCAATGGTTTATGGACAATTAAAATTTGTTCGCGAAAACCTTAAAGCAGGCAATAGAAATTGTATTAAATTGTAGTATCAAAATGTAATTAATATTTCATTGTTCTTTAATTAATAAACTATAAACAATTTTAAGCTGAAATTTTTTTGCTAAACACTAATAAAATACCTTTGCTACATTACTTTGATACTGAAGTGGCAGTTCATGTCATGTTGCTGCTGCTGCTGTTGTCTGGCAAAATAAAAAACTTTTTTACTTGACTACTACAATTTTGTTCTTTTTCTTTTGAAAGCAATGAAAACAGCGAGAAGAAAACCAAGCCATGGCATATGTTCAGGCAAACCAAAAAGAAAGTTTATTTACTACAATTTAATGGGTGCGTTTACTTTAACTATTACTAGTTATTTATATATGTATAAAAAATAAAGAAAAAAAAAGAATATATCTATATAGTTTCTTAGCCAAACAATCAAAGTATGTAAGAACAACTACAAATGTGTTATTAACATTACATTAAGTAAAAACGTTTAACAAAAAAGTTTTTCATTATTTTTATATATTTTCACGTACATTTATTCAGTTCTTTTTTTTGCTTATAGTTTTTTTGTGTGGAAATGTGTGTTTTTTTTTCTTATGTGTCTGTATTTAATATATTAAATTCAAACACGACACGCACTTACAATTTCATGTTGTTATTGCGATTATTTTTATTGTTTTCTTATATGTATAGTCTACTTTTAGGTGTAGTTTTCTTCTTTTTTTTTTGCTATTGCTATTTTTAACGTTCAAAACAGTTAAATTAAACGTACATATGTGTATTTGTGTTATTGTTGTTACTGGTAAAATGTTTAAGTAATGCGCGCGAATATAATGTTTCCGCCTGTTTCCGGTTTTCCGGTGTTTTACGTTGATTTTTCTTTGTCTCTCTTACACGTATTTAATTTCTTTGATTACGCTAAAGCTAGGCAAACTATGTGTGCTAAGTTTTCTAAGGCAAATTAAATATTTTATGAAAAAATCAAAAAAAAAAAAACTATAAATAAAATGTCTAACAAATCAAATCAAAATTTTTATGGCAATTTAATTGCCGGTGTACAAGTAATAATGATAAAAATTTTAAAGCCTAAAAGTAGGTTACAAAAATTGATTACTTAATACTACAAGTAATTAAACAATTTACTAAAGGAATTAAAGAAATCTAAAAATGTAAGAAATTAATTCATTTAATATTTATTAAAAATTTAAAAATGTTTGTAATTTGCTTTTTATATAACAAAAAAAAATCTTATTTTTTTAACCTTTTTTCTTTTATTTTATCCAAAAAATTAACATTTTATTACTTTCTTATTGGTTTTTTTTTTCAATCGAAAGCCAAGCTAAAGTAAATATTGTATAATATTTCTATATTATAGCCAAAATGAAATGTAATAATGCACATATGTGTTAAAGGACATTTTCGTTACAAAGAAAAAAGCTAATATTTTCTTTTGCATTTTAATATGTTTTCGAACTTAACTTAAGAAGATGTAGAAGAACTCTAAGAATAAAAGATAAAACTTATATTATTATTATTGTTGCTGTTGTTGTGTCACACACAAACAAAAAGGACCACATAAGTCATGAACATTTTTAAAATTAAAATAAATTGTTAAACGAGCAAAAATAAGAAACAAGAAAAACTAAACAAACACATGATAAAACTTTAAACTAAAGGTTGAGATTTGCTTTATTTTGCTGGCCACAAATAACAGAAAAAAAAACAGATTGACAGTATATAAATAAGAGACGTAAAATGAAATAAAAAGAAAAAATAAATATGCTGAGGAAAAATAATGAAAGCAAATAGTAAACGACTTGGAAAAAAGCTACAACATGACTCAAATAAATTCAATAACAAACAAGATTAAAAGTTTTTTTACTCTGAAAAGTTTCAAATGTCGGTTTTGAAAAAAAAATTACAACCATGCCCTTTTAAAAGGGGCGTTAATTATTTAAATGGAGATTTACAGAAAGCAAACTTATTAAAAAGTCTTTCAAAAACTTTCAATTTAAGAATTTTAATGGAAGGACAAAACGGTTTTGAAAAAAAAAAATTCCAACCATGCCCTTTTAAAAGGGGCGTTAATTTTTTAAATAGAGCTTTACAGAAAGCAAACTTTAAAAAGTCTTTCAATTTAAGAATTTTAAAAAGGGCGTAATTTTTAAAAAATTACATCATCATTGAAAACTTGTTTATTAAAGCTTTTTGAGTTTCTACAAATGAACAAAAAAGTCCGTCAGTTGTCAAACTGCAATAAAAATTGAGTGTGCTTAAAATTTTGAGTCAAAATTTTTTCACGCCTACTTTTAAAGGGCATGGTAATAAAATACATTTGTATTAAGGGTCTTCAGTATTGCTAAATAATAAAATATTATTAAAATACGTAGAATTTTCATTGAAAATTTGATTATTCCTTGGGCGTTTTAAAGCCTTCATTTCAATTCATTTAAATCTAAAAAAAATTTTGAATTTTTTTTTGGAATTTTTTTTTGAAAAATTGTTTTTCTTTGTCATTTTTCATCTGTAACAAACTGTTTAATGATTTTGGACTACTGTGTAATTCTCTTTTTTTATAAAAACAAAATCATTTAAAAGGCCAGTACAGACAAAAATAAACAAAACTTCTTTTGCTTTTTACAATAAGACAAATATCATTTCTATTTATTTATTTCTTTTTTTTTTCTTTTCTTTTTGGCAAACACCACATGTACATATGCACTATACTCTTCAATTCCTCAAAAAACCCCAAAAACTAAAAATCTAGAGGTATGATGCCTAAATGTATGCTACATATTTACTATATTATTTTATTTCTTTACAAAATAATACCACATTACCAAAGCCCGTATATTTAATATGTTTTTCTTACATTCTTATTTATTTTTTTTTTGTTGCTTTCTCTAATATATAATTTGAAAGTAAAAAAAAGAAATAAAGAAAACATCACTGAGACAACCACAACAAAGAGAGAGGCAAAAAAAAACAAAACTGTGGACCTTCTTCTTAAGTAAAGAAAAACATTTAAAATTGTAAAGTTTATTTATAAAGGCCAGTTAGTCTTTTACTCATTCACTCACTCTCTGCTTGTCTCTTAGTTTTTTTTTCGTAGCATAGACTTTATTTTCTAAACGCCCTTATATCCTGTTTCCTTTTAATTTTATAAACTACACTAAACACTGACCACTGTTTTCATTATAATGGTTTATTTTTCAAATAACAAAGTTTTCAATTTCATATGTTAAAAGTTTTGTTGTTGTTGTTGTTGTTACTGTAATTCTTGGTTTTTGATTTTAACAAATAAACATAAGAGCACCCTAAATATATGCTACAGTTTTTTTAAAACAAGTTTATTGAAATTTCTTTTTATGCTAAATAATTACACATGATGCTTAAACAACTTACTGAGAGGTAGATATTATTGAGTTTATTAGCAGTTCTTTATGTTATTAAAAATCTAAAGTGCGTGTTAATCTTTTTTATTTTACAACTAAATCTAATAAAATATAGATTTTGTCCATTATTTTCTACATATACATGCATAATTCTAATTAAACCTAACTCCCTTCTTCTTTTATTAGACTCACGTTAGTCTACAATATTCTTAATGGTTTTTACTGGGAAATAATCATCTTTATAAACACATATGTATATTTGTTTTAATATTAGATTTACCTTAAACCTCACACTCTTAGCTTCCCTTACCTTATTTCTTCATTTTAATTCCTTCTAACATCTTTTTCTAATAACCCTGCTGTTTGTTTTTTTTTTCCTAAACTAAATATTACATGTTGAATTTGTTTTCTTTCTAAAAAATTCCCTTCTTTTTCTCAGAAGCAAACTGATGTATTTTCAATACAATTAAACACGCAATGTTTTAAATACAATATTACTTACACGAATGGATGAATTAATTGTAGATTTAACTTGAAAAAAAAGGTTTATCTCTGTGTATATATTTATGATTATATAAATTTACACATTGAAAACATATTGACATGCTTAGTTTATTACCAGCAAATATTGATTAGTTGCTTAATATAATTGCTATAAATATAGCAATTGCTTTTTTTGTTTAATTACGGAAAAACGGTTTTAAGACTAATGTCTATTAGCCTCAACCACTTAGCATTATTAAGGGTGACATTCTCAAAAGTATTTAAATCATTTATTAAAATATAACAATTAGTAATGAATTTGTAGCCAGTCTAAAAGGCTTTAAACGATCTTATAAAAATCGTAGTAAACTTTTAGGCGTTTATACATAATTCTTTAAATTATTATTTTTCTTTTGGAAAATTCTCATAAAAAAATATGTTTCCATAATGCTTATAATATTTCTCCAAAAAATATTCAGATTTAATACTTTTTTAGCAAAAGTAGTATTTCTACTACTATTTTTAACATGTAAATTTTAAGATATTTTTGGATTTAGATTTTTAAGCTTAATATATTCTATTAAATAAAAAGCATAATTTACTTCATTTTGTTTAAAAATAGTAGTAAATTTTAATACTTTTCAAAAAAATCCCTTGAAAAAATATGTAGTATTAATGATTACTTAATGAACAATATTATTCCTACAAAAATTTATTTAATGTAAGACTTTTTGAGAAAAAGTAGTATTTCTACTACTATTTTCAAAATTGCAATTTGAAGATGTTTTTGGATTTAGGTTTTTAAGCTTAGTATATTCCATTAAATAACAAACACAGTTTACTACTTTTTGTGTAAAAATAGTAGTAAATTTAATACCATTCAAAAAATTCTTTTAAAAAACTATGTGCTATTAATGATTATTATATGAAGAATATTATTGTTACAAAATTTTAACACATTTAATACCTTTTTAAAAAAGTAGTATTTCTACTACTATTTTTAAAATGTAAATTTAAAGATTTTTTTGGATTTCTATTTTCAAGCTTAATGTATTATATGAAATAAAAAACATAATTTACTACTTTTTGTTAAAAAATAGTAGCAAATTTAATAAATGTTTAAAAAATTTTATGAAAAATTATGTAATTTTAAAGCTTATTTTATGCTCAATTATGTTCTAAGTAAAAATTATGAAATTTAAAACTTTTTAGAAAAAGTAGTATTTCTACTACTATTTTTAAAATGAAAAGTTTTTTATGTTTTTAGATTTATATTTTTAAGCTTAATATATTCTATTAAATAAAAACCATAATTTACTACTTTTTATTAAAAATTAGTAGCAAATTTTATAATATCCAAAAAATTTCCTTAAAAAACTATGTAGTATTTTTAGTTTTTTTATGAACAATAATATTCCTACAAAAAAAATCACATTTAATACTTTTTAAAAAAGTAGTATTTCTACTACTATTTCAAAAATTAAAAATTTAAGATATTTTTGAATTTAAATTTTCAAGCTTAATATATTCTATTAAATAAAAAACATAATTTACTACTTTTTGTAAAAAAAATTAGTAGTTTTTATAGTAAGCATCATAAATACTACTAATTTGATCTTTAGTAATAAGGAACCGAATGTACAAATTAACAAATTTTCGTATTGGCGAACATTTTTTATACTGATTTAATTTTTCGACTTTTAAGCATCCTGAATTCTTAATCTTTGTCTTTAAGCCCACAAAAAAGCACAATACCTAGTTCTACCTTCTAACAAGCAAAAAAATCATGTTTTTACTGTTTGTGAATTACAAATAATGTCCCATTGTTTTCTTGAGGTTCTTTATATTTGTAGTTGTAGTTGTTTTTTATTAGATGTCATAAGAATAACATAACACCAGGACTATTTACATTAAGTATTGAACGCTTGAATGTATAATAATCTACATATACATACATTATAAATATGCTTAAACAAAAAAAAATAAAATAAAGAGGAATAATAATAATACAAACACACATGTTAATGGTCGTTAACAGGACATAAGAATAGATATTGAATGTTTATAGATTATTATAATCATAATAAACAAAAAATAAAAATATATACACATTCATGGCTTAAAGGAATAAACAACATCCTTAAATGAAAACAAAAAAAAATAAAATAAAAACCAAGTCATTGCTTGGCAACCCTTAACTATATATGTACTTCCTTTTAAACACCCTGCACCCTTCCCTTCCTTGGAACACACCCTGTACACACAAGCTCTACAGTTACGCTCATCTTATTACACACACATAAAACGTATGGTCAGTTTAAATATCTAGATGTGTATTGAATATTAAAAAAATAAAGAAGAACTAAGCGCCGGTACATATGCAATATTATATTGTTAATATTGGACAAATGTTAAAAATAATAATATTTTATATTGTATTTGTATGTGCATAAAGATAATTTAATGGTAAATATGAACATTTAGACAATCCTCTAAAGATGGGTCATCAAATATATTTTTGAGGGTATAAAACACATTGACTAAATGTCTTTGATTATTATTATGAAAATTATTTCCAATATGTATATAACTGAGAGTAAAACAAAGGGGGAATGGAATGGTTCTTTCTATATCGATAATCATAAAAATAATTTTTAGTTATTGTTTTCAAGTATTTTTCGATGACACTAAATGTGCAAATAAAATCGCTTTAGATTTTTTGTGTATTTATATATTAAAAGATATTAAGTGTTAAATTGAAACACGTTTTGGCCATAATCCTGGTAATTGTACTTAAAATGTGGGTATTAGCTTAAGAATTATTGAAGAATAACTTCATTTCTAGCAAGATTTTTCACCTTTTTTGAGATTAAAAATATTAAATAATACAAAAAAATTATAATAAAAATTTTATATAAATATAAATACATGTTATAAATAAAGGCAAGCACTATTAATTTTTTATGACATTTAAATAAAATTTTAAATCGTTTTAAAATGTAACCCAGCACCATTTAGCATCAACTTGAGAAATTTTCATTTGTTGTGTCAAATAAATTTAGATATGAGTTTAATTTAAAATGTTTTTTCATATTTTAAGTTTAATTAAAGCTTTTCTGGTTATTTAAACTTAGTTTAACGAATTATATTAAAATTTCTTTAGATTTCACTTAAACTGCAAGTTTTTTATGACAAAAACTTCAAACAGAGCTTTTAAAAAATCTTTTGTTCAGTTAAACTAGAATTAAACAGAGCTTTTAGTAAAGCTTTTGCGCAGTTAAATCAGAATTAACAAGAAAATTGCAACAAATGTAATATTTTATTAAATAAAAGCTATGGATTAGTTACAACTGGTTTAAAGAAATACTTTAAACTTTCAGTTAACTTAGTTTAACAAATAAACACAACATAGGTGTTCATTTAGCTTAAAGCTTTATTTAAATCTTTAATAAATTAGAATCAATTAGCAAAAAAATCGTTTTAAAAGGTATGATTTAAGCTTGAGATCAATTAAACTAAGTTTAACTAAATAATCTTAGGAAATGCTTTTTTCTATAAACCAAAGTTTAAACCAATAACTTTGCATGTTTCTCTAAACTTAATGCTTCTTTGAGTCTTTTATAGCAGCTTTAAATAATTATTTTTTAAAATCTGCTTTCAAATTATTATTTAAAGTTTGCATTGCTAAAGCTTTGGACAGGTTAAACAGAGTTTAGCTAAACAACTTATCAATACAAGACAAGTTAAACTCAACATCGTTTAAAGAAACTGTTTAAAATAATCTTAAGGTTTTATTTAAACAGTTTTTTAGTTTTATATTGCAGTTTAACAAAAATATAAACCAAGTTATCTACATAAACCAAAGTTTAACCCAATATCTTTTTTTCGTTAAACTGAATGCTTCTTTGAAGTCTTTTAAAATCAGCTTTCAATAATTTAACAAATGATTTTATCGAGTTTGCATTTTGTGCTAAATTGATTTTGACAAGTTAAACTGTGTTTAGTTAAGCCATGTTAAACGCAACATAATTTTTTTAAAATAATTTTCAATGTTTTTTTTTTGAATTTTGTTTGAGTTCCTGAAAGACTATAGAAATTTTAAACCTGGTCTAACTAAAAATAAATTTAGAACTTCAAACTCTTTCCAAAAACTCCACTTAAAAGGTTAAGTTTTAGTTGAAAAGCCTTTAATGAATTTGAAACTTGTTTTAAAAAGCAGTTGACAATTTAAACCCTGATTAGTTAAACAATTAATCTAGTTAAGCCAAGTTAAACTCAACAACTGTAAAAGCAATTTAAAAAAATTAAATTATTCGTAACATCTTTAGATATGTAAATCTTAGTTTAAAAATATTATTCTGAATGTTAAATCTAGTTTAACTAAACTTTAGCTTTATAAAAATCGGCATTTCCAACTTCAAACATGATTAAATTTAAAATGGTAAAAAAATGGATTAAAATTAAAATGGTATACCTTATTTTAAAAGTTTTAAACTTGAGAATTGTATTAAAAATCTTTCGATTTATTAAACTCAGTTTAGCTTAACTATTTCAGAAATCTTTTTCTTTATTAATCTCAGTTTAACAAAAAGTTGCCGCAAAGCTTAAGAAATATTAAACCTAGTTTAACTAAACTTTGCTTTATAGAAATCTGGTATCAAAAGCAAAAAAGACAGAACAAAAAATATAACTCAAATTGAGTTTACAAAATGGCGCTGGGTTTATATAAATATATATTTGTTTAACAACCTTTACATTAAACATAATGGCAAATTTAATAAATACATTTTTTTAATTTTCATTATAATTTTGCAATTTTCACACTTACTTAACTAATTTATCATAAGCCAATTGTTCCAATTGTTTTTTTTTTTCACTTAAAAACTTTTTTTTATACAAATTTTCCCTGGTTTTTCGTTTTTCGATTTGCCATTATTTAAATTACTTTTCAAATAATGATACTACATGCTTATTGATTTTATTTATCATATAAAACAAAATTAAAAAATGCAAAATAAAAGTTAATTCGATCCAATTGGTTTTTAATTTTTGAATTTTCTTTTGAGTTTATGATTTTTAAATACTTTTTGTTTTTGTAATTCAAATCGAGATGAGCAAATTTTGTCAACATAACAACAAGAGGCAAATATATATGTATTCAATATATGTATTATTAATTAATTAGAATTTTAAATGTTTGTTAAGACATACAAGAAAATAAAAACGTTTGGACTTACCGAAATCATTAGCAGCCATACCGGAAGGACCTGGCAAAAGGCCGGGTATACCTTGTAAACCTAAAAAGGCATTGGGGAAGGAATGAGTACGTTGATTGTCCATAGAGTCCATAGTGCCATCATGTTGACCATCACCGCGATCAGAGGGTTCAGTGTCGGAGCTGGCTGAATCCTCGCCAGCACTTTGGGCATGTAGGGAAGCCATATCGGGATGTTGTTTCTAAAGAAGAAAAAAATAAAAAGAAGATACCATTTCATTAAACTTATGTAAATTATAATTTTTTTAAGTCTATCCTTTTGCTTTTAATTTATGTATAAATTAAGTCTTTTTTCATTTTAAAATCTCTTTAAAATACTTACCTGTAAACCATTTGTATTTTCCAAAGCCTGACCCAACAACGATTCGCGCATTTCACGATCTCTATCGTGTGAGGTCTCACGACTGCGATCACGATTACGTGTCAAAGGATGTTGACCAGCTACGGGGAATTCACGATCGATTAACAAACGTTCAGGACTAATGCCATGTTGGGCACGAAACAAATCAGCACTTTTTATTCTTTTCTGGGGAGGAGGCGTCAAATGATTATTACGATTACTATCCGAATCCGATAAATCCCAATGATTAGCCTAAGTATCCATAAAAAATAAAAGAAAATAGAAAAAAAATATTATAGCAAGCCCTTTCATCTTTTCGCGACAAATCTGTTTTCCGGAAGTGTCTACTTTACTTTATTGCTATTGTTTGGTTTGGTTCTTACGGGAGACGCTGACGAGGCCTTCAATTCCTGTATGGCAGGGGTATTTCCATTATTTGTATTGTTGTTACTCTTATTATTGTTGTTGTTGCTGCTGCTGTTATTGTTATTATTGTTGTTGCTGTTGTGATTATTATTGCTGCTGTTGTTATTGTTAATGTTGCTGCTGCTGGTATTATTTAATAGATTATTTAAAGGTGTTGTCGACCCCAAAGAAGGTGTTGTGAATGGTGAGTTGGAGGAATTGCTTAGAGCCTGGGTGGCGGCTGTCAGAAAATTCAATTTGTTCGTACTGCCCGATAGTTGACTGTTCAGCGAACTGCTGAGTTTGTTGGAGGGCGTGGAGGAAGCGAGTGTGGGGGTGAATGAGGCCGAAGAGCCATTGTTGACATCGGCTAGACCACGTATCTGTAGTAAATGGGCGGTTTTTAGGAATTCCGGCAAATGTTCATGACCCACATTGACTTCGCCGTTGTACATAAAGCTGTAAAGTGTGGGGGGAGGATTAAGGGAAATTTAATTTTATTATTTTAATAGCAAAAGCTGTTTTTCATTAGAAAAAAAAAACACTTCTTTAAATGTGTCTAAACAAAAAGCTTTTTCACAAACAAAAACATTTTCAATAAACAATTATTTTTCACTAAAAACCTTTTTTAAAAAAAAATAAAAAGCTTTTTCACTAAGAAACTTTTTTTATTGAAAAACTTTTTTTAATAAAAATATGTTTTACTAAAAAGCTTTTTGAAAAAAGCTTTTTTAGTAAAACATTTTTTTAGTAAAAAAAAACTTTTTCATAAAAACGTTTTCATTGAAAAAGCTTATTTTAATGAAAAAAGCTTTGTCAATGAAAATTAAAAAATCTTTTTTCAATAAAAAACTTTTTTAGTAAAACATGTTTTTTTAGTGAAAAAAGCATTTCCAATTTCAATGCAAACGTTTTTTAGTGAAAAAAGATTTTTCAATGAAAAAGGTTTTTCAATGTAAAACTTTTTTTATTCAAAAACCTTTTTTCAATAAAAAAAGTTTTTTTACTTTAATCTTATTAATTGAAAAATCTTTTTTCAGTAAAAAACGTTTGCATTGAAAAAGCTTTTTTCACTAAAATTTTAATTTTTTAAAAAGGCTTTTTTCACAAAAAAAGCTTTTTATTGAAAAAAGATTTTTTTAATATCCATTGACAAAGCTTTTGTCATTAAAAAAGTGTTTTTCACTAAACCAAACGTTTTTTTTAATTTTCATTCAAAATGATTTTTTCGTTGAAAAAAAGCTTTTTTTCTCCTTCACACTCACCTTAATAAATTCTCCACATCATCGGCCGGCACATCTCTTAATATAACAATGGGATGCTCGCAAGGATTCGCCTTCAACAGCTTGCGAAAATAGGGACTGCAAGCACTCAGCACTACCTTGTGAGCGGTAAATGATCTTTCATCACAGGCCAATGTGACATCGACAAAATCTTCTTCATCTCTTAAATGACGAAATGAACTCAACATGGAGGTTTGATAATCGTTCCATTTTAAAGCATATTGTTGTTGTTGCTGTTGCAGCTGTTGTTGCTGTAATGTTGCACTGATTATAGCAGCCGTTTGCTGTTGTTGTGTCTGTTGTTCCATAGCGGATGAAGGTGCTGGCGAAGTGGCCAAATTTGTGTTGGCTGTGGAGGCTGTGGTGGCAGGCGGTAAAGGTTCCATTTTAACAACCCCTGCGTTATTATTCTCTGCTGTTTGTAATTGTGTTGATTCAGTCATTTGCGTCGTAGTGTTTGGTTGGGGGGAGGAAATCAAAATTTGGATTTTGTTTGTTTCTTTTTTTGTTGTTTTGTAATAAGAAGTCAATTTTTTGTTAAGAGATTTTGTTAGTAGTTGTCTATTTTAAAGGGTTTTTATAGAAAAAACCTTTTAGTTTGTTTTTATGTTTGCTTTTTTTTTTGAGAGTATTGTTTAAATTATTAATAGTTTTATTTTTAATATGCAAACTAGGCCATTAAGGATTTTTTGTTGTTTTTTTGGGGGAATTTGTTGTCTTTATAAAATTTTGTTGGGAGGATTTTTTTGTTAATAAAGTATGTTTAGCTAAAGTTCCATTGTTTCTTTTTGTGTGTAGGTTTTGTTGTTTGCAAAATTGAAGTTTTGTTTTGTAGATTTTTAACGAAATGACCCAAGCATTTGTTTTGTTGAGTATTGTATTGTTTAGCTATTAAATTTCAATAAGTGGACGGAATTCTGTAAATAAATAAAGGGAACATTATAGAATTAGTATTGTAAATATGTAAAATAATAAATAAATATTTATTTTTTAAAAAAAAAACACTTAATTTATGATGAAAAGAAACTATTTATCTCAAATAAAAAGGGTATGTTAAGATTTTGAATATTAAACATTATTTGTATTATTTTCTATTTAAATGCCTTATACAGCTTTTGTCTATATTTAAAAGCTTATTTTATAGCCTTTATAAGCTATTTATACTTTTCAAAAATTTTATTTTTTTCAACATTTTTCCTTTTTATTTAATTAAATATAAATTCTATAGCTTATTTACTGAAATCAACTAAATTTAGGGTAATAGTTTGTGTAGGCTTAGGTTTTATTTTGATTTTAGATAAAATTTAAAGCTTAAAATTTATAAAATATGCAGTTTTCTATTCAATTTGGGCATTTAAAGCACTTCCCCATTAAAAATCAACAACCCCTGACAGGTGATTTTTTTAAAAAAAAATTGGGAATTTGATAATTCAGTTAAATTAATAAACTATTAAGATTTTTATTAATTTTGGAACTTTTAAGAAACTCACTCTGTCAAAAATCAACTTCCCCAGACAGGTGATTTTTTAATTAAATTTGGGAATATAACAAATAATTTAAATTTAAAAAATGTGGAGATTTCTATTAAATTTGTAACTTTTAAGACATTTTCCCAGGCAAAAATCAACTTCCCCAGATAGGTGATTTTTTAATTAAATTTGAGAATATAAAAATAATTTATATTTTTAAAATATGGTGATTTCTATTAAATTTGGAACATTTAACACATTTCTTTTGGCAAAAATCAACTTCCCCTGACAGGTGATTTTTTTAAACAAATTGGGAATTTGATAAATTTGTAAAATTTATAAAATACTCAGGTTTATATTCAATTTGAAACTTGTAAGACACTTCCTGTAACAAAAATCAAGTTCCCCAGACAGGTGATTTTTCAATTAAGTTTGGGAATTTGATAAAAAAGTTAAATTTATAAAATAAACAGATTTCTATTCAGTTTTGAACTTTTAAGACACTAACTGTGACAAAAATCAACTTCCCCATACAGGTGATTTTTTTAAACAAATTGGGAATTTGATAAATTTGTAAAATTTATAAAATACTCAGGTTTATATTCAATTTGAAACTTGTAAGACACTTCCTGTAACAAAAATCAAGTTCCCCAGACAGGTGATTTTTCAATTAAGTTTGGGAATTTGATAAAAAAGTTAAATTTATAAAATAAACAGATTTCTATTCAGTTTTGAACTTTTAAGACACTAACTGTGACAAAAATCAACTTCCCCAGATAGGTAATTTTATAATTGAATTTGGGAATTTATTCAAATATTTAAATTTATTTAATACGCTTATTTCTATTAAATTTGGAACATTTAAGACACATCCCCTGGCAAAAATTAACTTCCCCAGACAGGTGATTTTTTAATTAAATTTCAGAATTTGATGAGCTTTGCTTTTTCTATTTAATTGAATGTTATTAACACCTAAATATTGTAGAATAGTTAGTGATGGCTTAAGTTTTATTTTTTATTTTCCAAGCTTCAAGCATATTTCTGTCAATTACCATAATTTCGAATATTTTTTATTGATGGCTTAGATCTTTTTTAGATTCAAGCTTAAATATCTTGTGAACCTACTGTACTTTTTTTGTATTAAACTTAAGTTTCTGACACAATTAAATTTGTTTTACTATTTTTAGAATATTATTTTTTATTATTCTTTAATAATTTTTAATGAAACCCATAAAATATCGACACAAAATTAACAATATTAAACTTAATTTCTTTAACAAAGACTTTTGAAATTACCATATGACCGGTATTGACCTTTTTTTTTGCTTTGCTTTAACTGTTAAACAAAAGAACTTTAAAATAGTTTTAACCAACGTACCATAATGTTAATAAAATGTAAATTAAGATGAACAAGATTTCTTGCTTAAATCTCATTAAACTTATGAAAGAATAAAAACAAAATAACCATTAACAGTGACACCACAAGAAAAAAAAAAAGTAACTAAATTGTCATCATTAAGGGGCGTAACTTGCGTAGATTTAATCACTTTTAATACATATTATTACCGCTCTATACTTTACACTCACTCACCTCTACAAAAACAAACACTCACCGAAGTAATCAAATGTATTGAAACCTACAACTACAACACAACTAAATTGTAAAGAAAACAGCAACAAAAAAAAAACAATCAAACTCACACAACAACTACACACTAAAATAATAAACCTACAACAATGAAGAAAAAATAAAATAAACTATACATTAAAAACAAATACACAATGAACAAGAAAAAAAATGTACAAACAAAAAAAAATATAATACATACATACAATAATAAAAACAACAACACAATAATTTTAACCAATGAAAACTACACGCACATTAAATACCAACAACAAAAATAAATACATAAATGTACATGTTGGCCAATAAGAGAGATTAAAATAATAAAAAAAATACTCATACAACAACAAACTAAAAATTATTTTTATTTTGTAGTTGTAGTACGTACTAATAATAACAACAACAACATGTTAGTGTGTGGTAAGAGATCTCTATTTATTGTCGTTGTATTTTAAATACTCTCACCCATACATTTTTAGTGTTTACAAAAAAAAACACAATTTTTTTTTATTACATAAAGCAGGTTACAATGTTTAATTTATTTTTTCAAACAGTTTTCTATACAATTTCAATAATTTAAAGATGGAGCTCTAAGTTAGAAAAAAAGAAACACTTTGATTGTTTTTTATTATTATTATTTCTTTAAAGAAGATGGCAGGCAGATGATGGAAAAAACCTTAAAATAGTTAAAGTAAAAGCAATAAAACAAATATACAAATGACGTCAATACAACTTACAAAATGTGGATTATTTAAAAAAGCCAACGCATTTTAAAATTTAAATACCTACACACACACACATTAATTTGTTTTGGTCACTAACTAACATAGTCAAAATTTCAAATGCTTTTAAATTGTTGTAACGGTTTCTATTTTTAAATACCAAAAATTAAATAAATTATAAATTGTAATAAAGACACAAAAATGAATATAAAAGATATTGTAAATGAAAAATAATTAATAATATTGTTACAAAAATAACATGTAATTACTTCCCCAGGCACCAGTTATTTTAATGAAATTTTGGGAATTTAAAAAGTTTGTAAAATTTGAAAATATACAGACTTCTATTACATTTAGAACTTCAAAATATGCAGATTTTTATTAAATTTAGAAATTTTAAGACACTTCCCAGGCAAAAATCTTCCCTTCCACAGACAGGTGATTTTTTAATTGAATTTGGGAATTTGATAACAAAAGTGAAATTTATGAAATATGAATATTTCTATTATATTTGGAACTTTTAAGAAACTTCTCCTGGAAAAAATCAACTTCCCGAGACAGTTAAAAAATAAGGTAATTATACCCTTCAGCTTCGTGAGAAGGGTATATATAAGTTTGTCATTCCGTTTGTAATTTCTACATTTTTCATTTCCGACCCTATAAAGTATATATATTCTGGATCCTTATAGATAGCGGAGTCGATTAAGCCATGTCCGTCTGTCTGTCTGTCTGTCTGTCTGTCTGTCTGTTGAAATCAATTTTCTGAAGGCCCCAGATATCTCCGGGATCCAAATCTTCAACAATTCTGTCAGACATACTTTCGAGAATTTTGCTATTTAAAATCAGCAAAATCCGTCCATAAATAACGGAGATATGAGCAAAAATCCGAGACAACCTCTGAAAATTTCATCAAAAAACACAATGTATTGCATGCTTTGACAAAAAAACAACAAAACGTATGTTTGGATGTGCAAGTTTTGTGTATTTTGTTTTTTATTTGTGTTTTGTTTCTTTTGGCATTGTTGTTGTTTTTTATACAACTAAACGTTTGTTTGGTTGTGTGTTGGTTTTTTTTACAAAAAAGCAACAAATCGTATGCTTGGATGTGCATGCTTTGCGTATTTTGTTTTTTTTTTGTGTTTTGTTTCTTTTGGCGTTGTTGTTGTTTTTTATACAACTAAACGTTTGTTTGGTTGTGTGTTGGTTTTTTTTACAAAAAAGCAACAAATCGTATGTTTGGATGTGCATGCGTTGCGTATTTTGTTTTTCTTTTGTGTTTTGTTTCTTTTGGCGTTGTTGTTTTTTATACAATTAAACGTATGTTTGGATGTGTGTTGGTTTCATTGGCTTGTGTATTTCGTTTTTTCTTTTGGTGTTTTGTTTCGTTTGGCGTTGTTGTTGTTTTTTGTGTTCTTGATAAATTTAGGATGCTGTACGCTGAAAGTGGGCAATGTACATACATATGTATATACTAATTATAAAAAATAATAATGCATCCACAACAAAGGTGAAGGGTATATAAGATTCGGCATAGCCGAATATAGCACTTTTACTTGTTTTTTAATTAAATTTGGTAATTTAATAAAAAAAGTTAAATTTATAAAATACACAGATTTCCATTCATTTTGGAACTTTTAAGACACTGACTGTGACAAAAATCAACTTCCCCTGGCAGGTGATTTTATACCTAAATGTGGGAATTTGATAAAATACTTGAATTTATTAAATACACCGATTTTTATTGAAATTGGAACTTTTAAGACACTAACTGTTACAAAAATAAACTTCCCCAGACAGGAGATTTTTAAATTAAATTTAGGAATTTGATAAAATAGTTGAATTTATTAAATACGCATGTTTCTATTAAATTTGGAAATTTTCAGACACATCCTATCGCAAAAATCCACTTTCCCAGACAGGTGATTTTATACATAAATTTGGGAATTTGATAAAATAGTTAAATTTATTAAATACACAGATTTCTATTAAATTTTAAACATTTAAGACACTTCCTTTGGCAAAAATCAACTTCCCCAGACAGGTGATTTTTTAATTGAATTTGGGAATTTGATAACAAATGTGAAATTTATGAAATTTAAATATTTCTATTATATTTGGAACTTTTAAGAAACTTCTCCTGAAAAAAAACAACTTCCCGAGATAGTTAAAAAAATAAGGTGATTTTTTAATTAAATTTTGGAATTTAATAAAAAAAGTTAAATTTATAATATACACAGATTTCTATTAATTTTGGAACTTTTAAGACACTGACTGTGACAAAAATCAATTTCCCCAGACAGGTGATTTTATACCTAAATGTGGGAATTTGATAAAATAGTTGAATTTATTAAATACACAGATTTTTATTCAAATTGGAACTTTTAAGACACTAACTGCTACAAAAATAAACTTCCCCAGACAGGAGATTTTTAAATTAAATTTAGGAATTTGATAAAATAGTTGAATTTATTAAATACGCATATTTCTATTAAATTTGGAAATTTTAAGACACATCCTATCGCTATAATCAACTTCCCCAGACAGGTGATTTTATACATAAATTTGGGAATTTGATAAAATAGTTAAATTTATTAAATACACAGATTTCTATTAAATTTTAAACATTTAAGACACTTCCTTTGGCAAAAATCAACTTCCCCAGACAGGTGATTTTTTAATTGAATTTGGGAATTTGATAACAAATGTGAAATTTATGAAATTTAAATATTTCTATTATATTTGGAACTTTTAAGAAACTTCTCCTGAAAAAAAAACAACTTCCCGAGATAGTTAAAAAAATAAGTTGATTTTTTAATTCAATTTGGGAATTTAATAAAAAAAGTTAAATTTATAAGATACACAGATTTCTATTAATTTTGGAACTTTTAAGACACTGACTGTGACAAAAATCAACTTCCCCAGACAGGTGATTTTATACTTAAATGTGGGAATTTGATAAAATAGTTGAATTTATTAATTACACAGATTTTTATTCAAATTGGAACTTTTAAGACACTAACTGCTACAAAAATAAACTTCCCCAGACAGGAGATTTTTAAATTAAATTTAGGAATTTGATAAAATAGTTGAATTTATTAAATACGCATATTTCTATTAAATTTGGAAATTTTAAGACACATCCTATCGCTATAATCAACTTCCCCAGACAGGAGATTTTATACATAAATTTAGGAATTTGATAAAATAGTTAAATGTATTAAATACACAGATTTCTATTAAATTTTAAACATTTAAGACACTTCCTTTGGCAAAAATCAACTTCCCCAGACAGGTGATTTTTTAATTAAATTTGGGAATTTGATAAAATAGTAAAATTTATTAAATATACAGCTTTCTATTCAATTTGGAACATTTAAAACACTTCTTATGGCAAAAACAAACTTCCCCAGATATGTTATTTTTTAATTAAATTTGGGAATTTGATGACTTTTCTATTTAATTGAATGCTGTTAATACCTAAATGTTATTTAACAGTTAGTGTTGGCTTAAGTTTTACATATTTTGAATTTTAGATGAATTTTCCAAGCTTCGAGCTTATTTCTTTCAATTAATGGCTGTAAGTCTAAAAAGTACATTTTTGAAAAGGTAGCAAATATGTACTACTTTTTTGAGAAAGATTCAAACATTATTTTTAATAATAAAACTTTAATTTTACACACAATATCAATTTCCAAAATTTTGTAAAAAAAGTACTTTTTTGGAAAAAGTACCAAATGTGTTTAATAATTCCAATATTTTAATTTATACATGAAAAAAATTATTTAAAAAGTACCAACCTTGGTTTGAATAGAGCGATATAAACAAAAAGTAATTTTTTGAAAAAGTACCAAAAATGTGTTTTATTAAAAAATCTTTAATTTAAATAAATACGTATTTAATAAAAAAAAATGTTAAGATATTATTTAAAAAAGTACCAAACATTTTTTAAAACTATGAAATAAAATATTACAGTGTTGAACAAAAAATTCATATAAAAATTTGAATTTTTTAGAAAAAGTATCAACAATTTTGTCAAATAAAGCCAAATAAACAAAAAATACTTTCTGAAAAAAGTACCAAAAATTATTTTCAAAAATAAATTTAAATATTTAGATAATCAAAAATACATATAAGTTTCTCAATATTACTAACTAAAAAAAGTACCAAAAATATTGAATAAGAACCAAATATACAAAAATACATTCTTACTTATAAACAAATTTATTAAGTTATTATATTGATTTGTTATTAAATTACACAATTATTCACTAAAAATTTCCAAATACCTCAAATCATAACGGGGTTTTTTTGTTCACTATTAAAAATCAATTCTTAAGATTACCGTCTGTCTTCATTATTCATTGATTGCGTGCAATGACATGTTTTTTTTCTTTCAATAAAATAAAATTTTTTAAATATTTATTGCTGGCTTTCTCCTTTTAGTAGTTGTTTCTAAATTTTTGTTTTCTGGTATTATAAAGATATTGTTTGAATACTTATTAATTGTCGCTGCTTAAAGCAAGAGTTAAGTTAACAAAATTTCTTCATTTTTTTCTTTTACTCTTCTCTATTATTATTATTTTATTGTAAATGATGCTGGTTTTTAATTTCTTTATATCTCAAATATCTATGTGTGGGTATTTTAAGAAAAAAAATATCTATTTTATTATTGTATTATTTTTTAGTTGTTGTTGTAGTGGTATTAGATTAAATACAACAACCTCATATGTATTTATGTTTCTAAATCTGTACATATAAAAAAACCTCTACTTTATTTTAAGTATTTTTACCTAATTTAATTTATGGCTGATTTATGTAAATTTAAATTCGTTTCTTCTTAGTTTTTAGATGTTTTCTTCGTTTTTTTTTCTTTTCTTCATTAAATACTTTATTTTATTTTGTATTTTTTTTTGGTATTTTATGTACCACCAATCGATGATGATGTTGTTTTGTTGATGACAATAAATTCATGTATTTTTGTAGCTATTTGGGATTTTAACGTGTGTAGTTTTTTTGGTTTGCTTTGGTTTTAATTTAGAATATTTGTTTCTTTTTCTTTCTGGATAACAATTTTTTTTTTATTTAATGTCTTTTGTCTCAAAGTTCATTGACATTATTGTACCAATAAACTAATATAATATTAGTTTTATACTCTAGTAGTAAGAGGTTGCTGTTTTAAGATTTCGTTTAAAAAAAGTTTAAAATCAATTGGAGTTATAAAACGAGTTTTTGATTTTGTTTAATAAAAAGCCACATTATTCAATAACTAATTAATTTTATTTCACAAAATATTAATTTTAATGGTATAAACTTGATGAAAATTCAATAAAGCCAAACATTTGTTAGAATAAATTTGAAATTTTTTGCATTAATTTGATGTTTTATTTCTTTGATATTTTGTCAAGTATTTTTATTGCTTTAGATTCAATTAAAGTTTTAAGATTAAAATAAAATTTTTGGTACTTTTTTAAAAAAAGTACTTTTTTTGTTATTTAGTACTTTTTAAAAAGTACCACAATTTAATTTCAACCTTAAAACTTTAGTTGAATATAAAACAATATTTTTATTTTATATAAAACAAAATCATTATTTTCTTTAAATTTGAAGACTTTTCACAGTTTTCAATTCTGGATAATTTTTTAATTTATCCCTTAAAACAAACCCTTCCCATTTAGTCACTTGTTATTATTTCTTTTCAAGCCTTAAATGAAAGACCTATCAACAATTTTCTTTGAATTTCATTGAAATGACTCATATTTTTTATTTAAAATAACAAACATTTCAATCACTTCCTCCCCCTTACTCTAAAAAAAATCTGCACATTTTTCATTGTTTTTATTTTATATATTTTTTTTTGTTATTTTAAAAAGTGTCTGTAGTGTTGGCTGGTGTATACAACTTTGGTTTTTCTACATAAAAACAATTGAGCAATTTGTTATTTTTTGAGTTCAATTCTTTAGTTTAACATAATAAACATTTACCACACATTTATTTTACGATTATTTCAACGCGTATTTATTTTTATTATGTCGCTAAGATATTAAGACATAAACAACTACATAAAATATCAAAAAAATAAGAAAACAAATGTTTATAAATATATTACAAATAAACAAGGCTACAAAAAAAAGAAGCAGAGGAACTTAACATAAACACATCAAGAAAAATATGAATTTTTTATAAAGACAACAGGCGAAAAAGTACCTACTATATGGATATTATGTGTAAAAAAGCAAACATACTCCACAAAGAGGCAAAGGAATGACAAGAAGGAAAAAAAATCCGCAAGTTTGCTTAAATACGAGTAAGTGTATAACAGGCGTTGAACAATTTAAGCAAAACTATAGAAATATTTGAATATATTTCCTTAAATTGTGAAAAATTTGAAAAAAAAAAACAAAAGAATTATTTAAATATATTTCCTTAAATTGTGAAAAATTTTGGTTATTTAATAACTTATAATCATGGTGAAAACAAGTTTAAAACAAATATATTTCAAGTATTGTTATTTATCACACAAAATTTTGAAAAAGTACTTTTTTATAAAATAGTACTAAAAATCTTAAAAGTACTTTTTTGAAAAAGTACCCAAATTTATTATTAATTTAAATAAATTTTCTGTTAACTTTGTAAATTCCAAAAAAAAAAAAAATTCGAAAATACCAAAAAAGTACTTTTTGGAAAAATTGCTAAAATTAATAATTTTTTTAAAAAAATTATTAAACTTAAATAAAAAAAAAAAAATTTGGAAAAGTACCAAATACCAAAAAAGTACTTTTTGGAAAAAGTCCTAAAATTGAAAATATTATTAAACTTAAATACATAGTATGCAATAATTTTTTTAGAAAAAGTACCAAATTGAATAAAAGTACCAACATTTATTATTGCTACATTTTTTATGAAAAAATTATAAATTTTTCTTTGTTTGTGTCCTTTGTAATTTGTCCTCCTGCTGTCTCATACATAAAGTATTTATTGTTCATAAGTAGCGTAAAGAAAACCCCCTAAACAATTTGGCTCATAAACTTTCAAATAAGAAGAGGAATAATATATATGAAAAAGGGGTGGCTTGTGACTCTGCTGCCGGTGTATTAAGTTAAATATCAATTTACAAAATACATAGAACTCGTTATTGAAATGAAAAGTAAGCGTATCATCAAAATATATACTTACTTATGGTACTAATAGCAATAAATATGCCATAAACCATATGTAAATAAAACTGTATATGAAAAACTAGAAATATATACTATGATTGTGATACTAAAATAATACCTTAGATTGTAAATAAATAATGCAAATAGAAAAAAATCTTTAAAAAAGGGCCAGACAGTTGGTCATTAGCTTAATATTAGAAAAAAGTTTTTCGATTTAGACTAAAAATTCAAATTAAAATGTCAATATCTAACGAATTTAATGTAATAATTAATTAGATTTTATATGGATGACCATTACCAGCAGTGTACTGCAGTGGTGGTAACAAACCCAAATCTACAACTACGTGAGAGACAGGCAGGTTTGTTACAAATAACAAAAATTTAATTAAATATTTGCTCATTTATTTTTGCACAATTTTAGAAATTTAATTAAATTTTAAATACATTTTTATAGAAAAAATAATTTAAATTTTTTTTTAAAAACATTAAGACTCTTTAACCTTTTAAACATCAACATTTAAAAAGTCTAATTTTGAATAACCTATACTCAATCTCCCTTTTGATTGCCGGCTAATTTATTTATTGCTCCAACAAAATTTCATTTACACATACTAAATATATAACACAATCGTTTGTTTCTTCTATCTGTCTGTCTGTTTAAATGTACTTGCAAATTATTGTAATAGATTTCCTACAAATATAAATTGAATAATTTGAAGTAATTAGTACACAGCTAATTGTATTAATGATTTATGTAAATGTTCTCTCTTGTTCCATACACACAATTGAACTTTTAAGTTACAACAACATAAGTAAACTGACACAAAAGTAAAATGTCATAAGAAGTAATAACAACATCAAAGACAATTAAATAGAAACATCAAAGTCAATTAAACAAACGTACATACAAATTTTAGTTACCACTTAAGAATTTTACACTTAAAATTTGAGTATTTATGGAAGAACAATATTAAAAGAGTACTTAAAATCCAAAAAGTACTTTTAGGAAAAAGTATAAAATAAAATGTTGGAGCTAAAAATTTAATTTTAAATAAAAATAACAATGAAATGGAATTAGTACTAAAATTATAAAAAGTACTTTTTTGAAAAAGTATTGAAAACTTGTTTTTCAAGGTTAAAGATATAGTTTTTTGGGTAAAATTTTAAAATCAACAAAAAAAATATTGAAAAAGTACCAAAATAACAAAAAAGTACTTATTGGGAAAATGTATTAAATATAATTTTGAAGCTATAAAACTTAATTTTAAATAAAAAAACAACAAAGAAATGGAAAAAGTAATAAAATTATAAAAAGTACTTTTTTGAAAAATACCAATTATAAGGCACTTAATCCGAAAAAGTACAAAAAAATTGAGTTTTGCCATAAAATTATACTTTTAATATGAGTAAACTCTATTTGATTAAACACCAACAATAAATATTATAAAAATTACAAAATAAAAAGTACTTAAAAATTACTGAATATTACAAAAAGTACTTTTGAAAAAAAGTACCAAAAATTATTTTCTTACATACAATTTAGTTTAAAATATACGAAAACAAAAAAATATTGGAAATATGACCAAATATTAAAAAGTACTTTTGCAAAAATAGTACCAAAAATACAAGTTTTATATAAAACACACTTTATTTTATTTCGATTTTAGAAAAATTAATAATATAATCAAATATTAAAAAGAAGGACTTTTTGTAAAAAAATATGTAGCTGAAAAAGTACCTTTTCCCAAAAAGTATCAAAATTCAGATTTTAAGCTTAAAACCTTACTTTTTTCTTAAAAATTATAGGAAACTTTAATATTTTATTAATTTAATGTTGGCTTAAACATTTTCAAAACTTTTAACTAATGACTTATCTTAACAGATGTTCAATAAGTTTTGTTTTTATTACAAATTACCCCTGACCTTGCCTTAAACAGTAGTAAGTTTCAATACTTCTTTCTTTTTTTGTGTGTTGGTAATGACCCAAAAACATTGAATTGTAAAAAAACATTGTTTATTAAAAATTATTTCTGGCTAAGAAAATCGAACGTAAAATCATTGTAATATTACAAACAACAACGCTGGTGGCTAACATTCACAGCAAGATACGCCAAAAACCACACAAGTATGTAATAGATTAACATTACTTCCCTAATAAAATCATTAATTATAACTACAAAAACATACATACAGGGAATCTATAGATGAATGTTTTTACCAAAAAATATCTTTGGGAATCCCTCAAAGGCCAAACACTTGATGTAAGTAGCTAAAACTACTAGGGGTAATGCTTACATACTCCGCCAATCAATTATACAAATCATGCTTGAAAAACAAAAAAAACCTAAAATTCAAACTTAAATTAACAAATTAAACTATTATTCATTTAATGAAAACAAAAACACAAAAACTTATAAAATATCAAATTTATTTATATGTACAGTTGTAGTCACCTTCATTATCAGGAACGCGATCATGATCATCATTACATGATGATGAGCAGTGTAGATTTTTTTCCAACAAAATGTTTGATAAAAACCATGAGTTAATATTTTTGTTGTGTTTCTACCTATTTTACTGTCATTATTGATGTGTGTTAATTTATCAAAATCTTTACAAACAGCAGCCCTTTTTTTCTGTTGGAATCTTAATAATAATGATGATGATGATCTATCTCTCTAAAATCTCAAACAAGTGCTTCTTTTTGTATGATAGATTTGCTGTTGTAAACCACAAGTAGAAGTATCAAAATATTTATAAACTCATTCATCTTTCAAACACATTTTGTCATAAATGTCTAACCATACAAAATCAAATCTAACTTCGGCTGTCTGCCATAAGAAAGTAAGAAAAGTGGGCAGTTTAAAACTAACACGCATTCTTGATGTTTTTCTAAACGTTGTAATTAGGTTTGTTTTATTACAATGTTTCTTTATGTTGCATGTTTGTGTGTCATGTTTGAAAAGTACCTGCAATTGGCGCCTATCTTCAGTTTATACAACAGATTTCATCTATGAATTCTATATGACGATGTACTTGTTTGAATTGTTCTTCTTTAAATTTCTGGCTTCTTTGATCTTTTAGAAAACACGCAATTGACTTTTTCTTTATTTTTTTTCTTTCGAGATAGTGATTAATTGTCTGTTGAAGCAGTTTAATTAAAAAATTAAATTATAAAAAAAACTTTAGAGGTTGCTTTTAATTATTTGGGAGACTACGAGAAACTTTTAAAATAAAAGCTTTTAAAAGAGATTGTGCTTTTGAAGGGATAAAAGGGTTATAAAACAATACAACAAATATAGTTCTGAATTTATTGGTTTCTGTTTTATTTTATATCACAGCCAAGAAAATTTGTATTACTATTTAATTTAAAAAAACATTATAAATTGTGTTTTATATGGATTAATTATATATAAAAAAAAACTGAAATTAAAAAATGAGCATAATATAAGAAAAAGTACTTTTTCAAAAAAGTACCAAATTTAAATTTTTTAAATAGTACCAAAATTGTTTTTAAATCAAAATTGTTCATAAATAAAACAATTTTCTATAAAATTTAGAAAAAATATTGAAATGGTAATAAATATTAAAAAAGTACTTTTTGATAAAAGTTCGACAACCAAAAATTATTGATTAAAGAACAAATTGGAAGGCAACGAAAATGTTTGAAATATCAAAAAAATACCAAGTTGTATTTTTTTAAAAAGTAGCAAATTTTTAAAACTAATTTTTAAAAAAACATCAACATTTATGTTCTTAAAAATACCAAGTTGTATTTTTTTAAGAAGTACCAAATTTTTAAAAGTACTTTTTTAAATAAGTATCAAAATTTATTTTCTTAAACTTTTGAAAATAGTGTCCAAAATTACTTATTTGTCCTAAAAAAGTAATTTTGAAAATAAAAAAAATCTGAAATTCAAAAAAGAACATAATATAGAAAAAAGTTCTTTTTCAAAAAAGTACCAAATTTAATTTTTTTAAAAGTTCCAAAATTTTGTATTTTATTAAATTTTCAGAAACAAATAAAATTTTTTATTTTATTAAATTTTCAGAAACAAATAAAATTTTTTATTTTATTAAATTTTCAAAAACAAAAAAAAAACTGAAATTCAAAAAATAACATAATATAGAAAAAGTACTTTTTCAAAAAAGTACCAAATTTAATTTTTTTAAAAGTTCCAAAATTTTGTATTTTATTAAATTTTCAGAAACAAATAAAATATAATAAAAATATTAAAATAGTATTAAATTTTAAAAAAAAGTACTTTCTTATAAAAGTACCACAAAATAAAAAAATTATATATTTTCTTAAACAAAACTAAGCAATCTGAGAAAAGTACTTTTGAAAATATTGTCCCAATTGTTTTACTTTGTCCTAAAAAATATGTCTAATATCTAAAATGTTAGTTTACATATTTTAAACAAAAATAAATTTTAAAAAAGTACCAAACATCATAAAGTACCTTTTCAAAAAAGTACCAACAATTAGTTTTATAAACTCAAAACTTGACTATCAATATGAAAAAAATTAAATATTAAAAAATATAACAAATTTCAGAAAAGTACTTTTTGAAAAAAGTTCTTATTTTATCCCAAAATATCATTTTAAACATACAATAAATATTCAAATTAAAACGAATAATAATTAAGAAAAAGTACGGAAATCAAAATTGTACCTTTTAAAAATTTCTCTTTAACAAAAACTGAAAAGTAACCAATATTAAATGAACAAATTTCTAAAAAAAGTACTTTTTGTTTCGAAAAATTATCAAAAATCCCTTTATTTTATTATTAAAAGCTCATGATTTAAATCAATTTATGGTCAATTTCTGTCTAAAAATTTAACAAATTTAAAAATAAATATTTGTTTTTGTAGTGTTTAGTTTTATTAAATTCAATTAGTTCAATTATCATACCAGTACTAGACGAACAATTGTTACAAATATTTGTTTATTACTTAAAACACTAAAAAACAACTAAAAACCCCCAAAAATATTGTGTGTTCAAAGAAGCCGAAGCAAATAGCTTTAACAAAAACAAATCAGACAAAAAGTGTTAAATAAGAAAATTAAAAAAATAAATAAAATAAAACCAAAACAAACACAAAATCAATTAAATAAATAAAATTAAAATCTCTATATATACAAGAAATTACACAATTCTTTGTTTTTATGTTTTGGTGGGTGTTTAAGATCAATTTAGTTTAATTTAAAAGCTTAATTTTATAAGATCTCTTTTAAACAATTAAATTTGTCATAATGTTTGTAACATTTGAATTAATTCTTCTTTGTGTAGCTGTATAGTTTTCGCAAAGGGTATTTTTAATTCGCCTTTATCTTTCACTGTAAAACTTTTACTTTTTTTCTCTTTTTTTGTTTATAGTGTATCATAATCTGGCTTTTAAATCTTTAGCTTTAACTGCGTTATTTGTTTTTTTTTTTGTTAAACAAAATAAATTTAAAACTTATTTTTATTGCCAGTGTAGACGAGTTACATACATAAAAAAAGATGATTGTACAACAAATACCTCATTAAAAACAAGTTAAAATATGTACTTGTTAGTAGATTTATGTAAAAAGATATATTGAACATAAAGTAATCCCCCATACTTGAAGACACAAAAAGCAAAAAACAAACTATTAAAAATACCTGAATTATCAAAAAATAACAATCAAACATTTTGCAGTAAAACAAATATGTATGTAAATATAAATAATTGTGAAAAGGAGAACAAAAAAGTACAATAAATAATGACATATTTTAGATGGGGGACAAAATTTTAAACAACCAAAAGAATTTTCTTACTATTTAATGTTTAAATACTTGGTACAATTGTACATATTTGGTAAATTTGATTTTGGTGCAACTTAAAAAAAAGTTATTAATTTGATTTTTATAAAATTTTAAATTTAAAGGGAATTTTGAGTACATTTTTAGAAAAGTATTTTTTTAATTGTTTTGGTACTTACTCTCCAACAATAAATGTTTGAAAAAATTAGTACATAAACACTAATTTTTACTCTTTTTTTAAAAAAGTACTTTTTTGGATTTTTGTTTTTTTTTATAGTTTTTAAATTATTTTAGTAATTTGTGGTATTTAAGTTAACTTTAAAGTTGAAAATACCTGAGGATACTGGCAACTTTCTTTATTTTATTTTATAAATATTCTTTAATTTTAGTATTAAAGTTATTTTAACAAAATTTAATATTAGAAAAGTACCTTAAGGAAACCATCTTGCAAAAGTATTTTTTTTAATTTGTTGGTACTATTCAAAAATTAATGTTATTTTCGTTAAATATACATATTTTTTGAAAAAGTACTTTAACTTTAAATTTTAGTATTTAAGATATTTTTACAGACTTAAAAGTTTAAAAATACTCTATGGTACCTTTTTCAGACAAGTACTTTTTTAAAACTATTTGGTACCATTTAAAAATAACTGTTATTTCTGATAAATATAGAATTTGTGTTTGCCTTTCTTTCAATTAAATATTTTTTGAAAAAGTACGTTTTGGTACTTTTTCAAAAATTTTAAATTTTAGTATTTTAAGATTAACAACCTAAAAGATTTAAAAATACCTTTTTTGGTAGCTTTTTCAGAAAAGTACTTTTTTATGATTGTTTGGTACTATTCAAAAATAATTGTTATTTTTGTTAAATATAGAATTTTTGTTTTTTGAAAAGGTACTTTTCCATATTGGTGCTTTTTCAAGAAGTTTACAAATATTCTTAAGTTTTAGTAATTAAGATATTTTTAAAAGTACCTCTTTTCAGCAAAGTACTTTTTTCAATTTTTGGAAATATTTAAAGTTAAAACATTGTAAACCTTTTAGAAAAGTACTTTTTTAATTTTTTGGCACTATTCAAATTAACAGTTTTTTCATTAAACATACAACTTAATTTCATTAATTTTGGTACTTTTTCAAAGGGTACTTTATTAGTTTTGGTAGTTTTTCAAAAAGTACTTAATTAATTTTGGTACTTTCTCAAAAAGTACTTTATTAATTTTTGTACTTTTTTTAATTTTTTGGTGCTATTCAAAAGTAACAGTTTTTTCTTTAAACATACAACTTTTTTTGGCTTTTACTGATTAAGGATTATTAATTTTGGTACTTTTTCTATTTATTTTAAAGTTTATTGTTTTAAAATTTACTTTATATACAATGAAGATTAAAGGGCTTAGTTTATAAAACGAAAATGATTGAAATGAGGAATATTGGAAAAGTTTTGATATATTTGATTTTTGTCATACAGATTTTCTCAAAAGTTTCTATTTATCAGAAAAATCTTTAAAATTCAAAATCAAAATTCTCAAGTTAAAAAAGCTCAACTCTTGCTTATAATACAGATGACATCATTTAACTGCAAAAAATTGATTTCTAACTAATTTTCCCATAAACATATATATTTTTTATAACTAAACTTACGGTAATTATTAGTAATTATTTTAATCCCTTTTAACTCTTATCAACCTTTTTCAAACTTTTGTTCCTAAATATTTTTTGGTTGTTATGTTCCCTAGGTTACTTAAACCTTTAAAAAAGGTGTACTTCACCCAATTTAATTGTAGTCAATGAAGCATATAACAATTTTATGCATAAAGACATCATCACCAAACCATCCTCATACATACAACAATTTCAATACTCAATACTTCTTCCCCCACAGCTCTTCACTTCAAATTATTGATAGAAGACATAAAAAAACGAATATTAAACGAATATTGTTTTCTCAGGTCACTTAAATGGAATTAAATTCACATGAAATTATTCAATGAATAAATAATTATGTCATAATATTTATTTCCACGAATAGAAAAAAAAGTATCTCTCATACACAAGACAGCAGCAGCAACAGCAGCAACAATACAAATAATAATAATTTACCAAAAATATACATTGTCATACATTTAGAAAAAGATACAGTGGTTTTTTTTCTATTGCTGTTGTTGCTGAGTAGACCTTCATGCTTGAGTTAATTTGAGCGTTTCGGTTTTCCATCAGTTAGAAGAGTTCAAAAGGGATAACTAAGCCAAATGACCAGTGAGTGTTGTATGTACTTATTTTTAAAAATCGAGCAAACGAAAAAAATCCATATTTGATGTAATATTCATTCATATGTATGTCAACATACCATGTATGTTACATACATATGTGTATTACGAACGAGTACCATCTGAGTAAATGTTGAAATATTTTTTTTGTAAAAATATCAAAGACTATTTTTGTAAATGACCAGTTGAAAGCATGTATGTAGAGAAGACTACTTGCTGCTAATCACGGATTAGAAAAAGTAAATTTATTAGATATTCTATGACAATGTTTACCAAACACAATTAACCCTTAGAAGGTAATTGATATTAAACTAAAATTTAAAAAAATATCTCATCAAATTAAAAATGTTCTTTAAAAATAATTAGTAAATCTGTAATAAAATTTAGGAAAATTTAAATTTTGTTTTAAAAAACCTTTAATTCTAGCTCCAGTGCCTTTAAGGGTTAAACATATAGAACAGCATCTGAGACTCCTGTTATTAAATTGAAAAACCTTTAACATTCTCTGCAATATTTTCCTCTTTATGAACTAAGCAATGTATGGTTTTTCTTTGCAGGCGGTAAATATTGGAAATATGTAAATGTGGAGGTGTCTATGGCTGAGTGTATGTGTTTGGAAAATATGGAGCATGTAAGTATATGTATGTGTAATAATTTTCATTTACAATACAAAAAAAAAAAACACACACACAAAACATGTGGTTTATTCATAATTATTGTTGTTGTTTCTATTGTTCTTTCTAGTGTTTATGGTCGATTAGCTTAGCTTGTTGTTGTTGCTGTTGTACCAACAACATTAACGAAATTTTTACTAAAAATATTATTATTATCTATTGATGTGATTTTAAAAAATTTCTCTTAATATATCTCGTGTTGTTAGGTGTAGGGGGTGTAGGTTGGTGGTTCATTTGCTTTTCAATATATTTTTAATGTGCTTTAATGTTGTTTTTTATAAAGTGCGCAATATTCAATTAAAGACTTCATTATATCTAGAGTTTATTACTTAAAGAATATAAATACGAAATAAGTAAGTTCATCATTTTCATTTAATTTTAATATTGTTCATATAGTAGACACCAGACAAGTACATATTTTGAAGAATAATGCAGAAGCGGGGACCAAAAATAGCAACATGTAGGGGTTATTCCAAAAAAGCTTAAACAAATCATAAAATTTATTTTTTCTAAAAAATCTTATAAAAGCTGTCAGAAATTCGAAAGCTTCATAAAAACTTTGTTAATTTTCTAATATTTAAAAAAATTTATAAATTAGTAATTTCTCTATACAAATTAATAAAAGCTTTATAAAAGTTTTAAGCCCAACCTTTCTAAACATCTAAAATTCTTAAAACTTTGTAAATATTTATTTTTACCAGTAAATTCTACAAACTCTTTTAGGAATAATATTAGGTTTAAATAAAAAAGCTTTTTAAGAAATTTGTTATTTTTTTAATATAACAAGTAAATTTACATATTTTAATAAGTCTTTATTATAAAAGCTTTCTTCTAGAACATCTTAAATATAAGTTTATTCACAATTTTAAAAAAAGCTTTACAAAATTTGAAAGCTTTTTGAGAAATTCATTATTTTTTCATAAAATATCAAAATTTATGTATCTTAATTAAATATTTATAGAATTTTTTAAAAAGCTTTTTCAATATTTATAGAACATTTTTAAAAAAGCTTTTCAAAATTTAAAAGCTTTTTGCGAAATTAATTATTTTTTCATCAAATAACAAAATTTATGTATCTTAATTAAATATTTATAGAATTTTTAAAAAGCTTTTTCAATATTTATAAAAAAATTTTAAAAAAGCTTTTCAAAATTTAAAAGCTTTTTGCGAAATTAATTATTTTTTCATCAAATAACAAAATTTATGTATCTTAATTAAATATTTATAGAATTTTTAAAAAGCTTTTTCAATATTTATAAAAAAATTTTAAAAAAGCTTTTCAAAATTTAAAAGCTTTTTGAGAAATTCTTTATTTTTTCATCAAATAACAAAATTTATGTATCTTAATCAAATATTTATAGAATTTTTTAAAAAGCTTTTTTTAATATTTATAGAAAATTTTTAAAAAAAGCTTTCAAAATTTAAAATCTTTTAAAGACATTTGTTATTTTTTTTAATATAGCAAAATAATAAATTTTTAATAGAACTTTAAAAAAGCTTTTTTAATATTTATAGAAAGTCTTCAAAAAAAAGCTTTTCAAATGTAAAAGCATTTTGAGAAATTTTTTATTTTTTTAATATAGCAAGAAAATCTATGTATTTTAGTATGTTTTGAACAGAATTTCTAAAAAGCTTTTTTAATATTTTTCGAAAATCTTTAAAAAAAAAGCTTTTCAAAATTAAAAAAGCTTTTTGAGAAATTCATTATTTTTTTACATAATAACATAATGTATGTATCTAAATTAAATATTTATAGAATTTTGAAAAAGCTTTTTTAATATTTATAGAAAATCTTTAATTTGTTTTAACACAGATTAACTACTGGTAATTTATACAATATTTTTATGAAGAATATGAGGTTTTTATAAATGAGTTTTTAAGAAATCTCTTGTTTTTTTAATATAATCACAAAACTAAAGTCATTTATTAGGTTTTAATAGATTTTTTATAAGCTTTTTTCATATTTCCAGAACATTTTAAATCCATTACATTTCAAACTGATTTTTCGTAATGGTAATACAAACAAAAACGATTTTTTAAGTTTTTTTTTACAAAAAAGCTTTGTAATAAACCTTATAAAAGCTTTGTTTAATGTTTGCAGAATATCTTAAATTTATTATATTATAACGAAAAGCTTTTTAAAATAATCTTTACAAACATTTTCTTAAGCTAAAATTTGCTAAAGTTTTATTAAAACTGCAAAGCTCTGTTAATACAAAAAAAAAACGCTTAACTAAAACCAAAAACCTTGGAAACGCTTGATTTTAACCAAAAGCTTTATAACATCCTTTGTAAAAGTTTTGTTTCCAAAACTGTGTAAGAGCTTTTCAAAAGCTTTTGAATAAAACTAAACAAAGCTAAGCTAAAGCTTCTCAATAAAACATAGATCAAAATTAGTTTAGATCAGTTACGTCCAGCTCATATGCACAATGTTCGAGCTTTTATGAAAGAGCTTTTGTGCTTTCAGTCCGATAAGAGTACAACAAGCAATCAGGCAACAGAGCTTGCTGTTTATTTTGCAAACAAATAACGATCGGTATTAGAGCTTTCAAAGCTGTTTAACAGAAACTCAAATATCGATGTATGCGTGCTTGGACGTACTGTTTTAGATGTATAATAAAAGACTTTTATTAAATAAAATATTAGTTTAAAGTTTGGTAAAAGCTTTTTTATTAGCTTCCTAATTTATGCGGAAATAAACTATTTTAAAACAAATTGTATAGGAGTCTGCAAACAATTACTACGCCCTTATTTTCTAGCATATTTGCTTTGAAACATTTGTGTGTTTTTTTCCTCATTTATTCGTCAAGCCATACGAAAAATAAAATAATACAATAACAAAAGAAGCAACAACAAAAAAAAAACTACATACTCGTACATACAAAACACACATTTTTATTATTGATTATTATTAGTATTATTGAATATTGATCAAGTAGTTGGAATTGCTAATTGATATTTGAATTGAATTTCGTTTATAGCTCTACACAAATACGCACACATACACTACATTTTGCAGCCTAAGACAAAAATTATAATTTTCCACAATAATCATTTAAGAAATATTGTAGAAAAAATAAAATAATAAGGAGAAAAATAAAATTAAAACCGGAAAAATTAATAAATGTTCAATTGTCTATTAAAGGCATAACAGCCAGCAAAAAAAAAAAAACATCATAATTTATTATGCAAAAAAACACACAACCTAGTATTTAAAAAGCTTCTAATGAAGTACGTTACGTTTTGGCTAAATTAGCAACTAAAACACATGGGTTACTAGCTACTTACTGGCTTAATTGAAGGACGCAGTATTTACTAGAGTATAAAACATAGTTTGTAGATATTTTTTAATTTTTGTTTTAATTTTTTTTCTTCTTCATACTTATGATTGTAAGTGGGTGGGCATTATTTGTCTGATGAAGAGTCATGATGTTTTATAATTAAAATAAGAATCTGAAGAAAAAAAAAACAACAATACACAAACAAATAATTAGCTTTAAACTCAGTTTCTCTGCTACTACTTATAATTTTGTCATAATATGTAATATATTTAGTTTTAATTTTTCCAAACTGTACTGCATTTGACCCCATATTGAGATTATCCCATTAAAATGTAAATATTTCATGTGTTCCCTAATAAAATTTATAGTTATGACTTTCTAAGTTCATAAACTCTTCAAAACAAAAAAAAAACCCCAAACAATGTATATCAACTCATACTCTGGCTTCCTACTAAATGCATCCCATCCATACACCACATAAAGCATCATTATTTTTATTATTACTTATTGCTGCTGTAGTAGTTCTGAAGGCTGGCTGGTTGGTGGTGGTACACTCGACAATATTCTCCAAAATATTAAAAAAAACTAAGCGCCACTGCCTCAGCATCAAAAACTATTATTTGAGTTTTCTTTCCCAAAAAAAAATTGAATTATTGAAACGTATGTATATTTTTTTTTATTCATGAATTAAAAACTCAAGTACACGCATGATGCAAACAATTGAATTAAAGTTCTTTTATATGAAAAAAGAAATCAGTTTTATTTATTTTTTTCCATATAGAAGAACAATTCAAACAAGTACCCCTTTGATATTTTTTCGGCAGCCTGGCGCATGCTTCTTTTTTGTTGTTGCTATATATTTTGATAATTTAAGTGGGGTCCGGCAGCATTATTTTTTTTATTGAGATTTTTTGCAAAGTTAATCAAATGTCTGTTATTTTTTTTTTATGTGTACTTGTGTTATATATTTTTTTATGATATTTTGTTGGTTAATTGATTTTGTTTTCGTTGTTTGTTATTGAATTGTAGACTTTTGAACGAAATTATATGTTTAATAGCAAGACTTTATTAAAGGAAATTTTCAATTATTATTTAGATGAAAAGATAGGCGAATAAAAATAATACAGTGAATATGAAACGACTCGTTTTGATGGGAACGAAATGTAATTGATTTCAAGCACACTATTGCGGGAAATTTGTAAATAAAATGTTTAATAGAGTGTCTGTGGGAGCTAAAGATTTGTAAAAGCTTCTTAAAACAAAATCCGTTTTAAACAAAAATATTCCAAAAAAATATCTTCAAAAACTCAAAAGTTTCTTCAAACACTATTATAAGCTTTTTAAAAATAATTTTCATTAAAGAAAAACTAGTTGCAAAAGTTTCATAAAATAAAAAATAGAGAATTAAATAAAGCTTTTACCAAGTTTTTTGTTTAAACACAGCTTTTAGAACGATTTTTGCTTAATTAAAGCTTAAAGCTAATTGTTCTAAAGTCTTTTAAATAATAAAAGTAACAAAGCTTTTTTATAAAAACAAACTAGGCAAAAACTTTATTTAAATTAAAAGCTCTATTTAAACAAAAACCTTACCAAAATCTTTATTTAAACAAAAACTTGGCAAAAGCATTATTCCAAATTAAAAGCTCTATTTAAACGAAAGGCTTACTGAAATATTTTTTACACAAAAAGTTAAGTAAAAGCTATGTAAAAGCAATATTTAAATAAAACACCTTATAAAAGTTTTATTTAAACAAATCACTTTGTAAAAGCTTTATTTATACAAACATTTTGGTAAAAGCTTTGCTAATATATTTAAGAAAAAAGCTTGGTAAAAGTTTTTTTAATTTAAAGTTTTGAAAACGCTTTATTTAAATTAAGAGATTAGTAAAAGTTTTATTTAAACAAAACCGTTTATAAAAGTTTTATTAACAAAAAACTCTTTGTAAAAGGTTTCTTTATACAAAGATCTTTTTAAAAGCTTTATTTAAAGGAAAAAAACTATTCAAACTATTTGTAAAAGCTTAAACTAAACAAAATATTCTGCAAAAACTTTATTAAACAAAAACATATGTAAAAGCTTTACTTTGTAAAAGCCTTATTTAACCAAATCTTTGTAAAATTTTTCTTTAAACAAACAATACATTGCGAAAAATCTTTGACGAAACTTTATTTAAAAACCTGACTTAAAAGCTTTTGAACAAATCGAAAATATTTGTCAACATTTTCTTTAAACAAAAAGCTATCTTCCAACTGAAATTTTTTCAAAAGCTTTTCTAAGCCTAATATAAAGAATTTGTTCCTTTTTATTTAATTTCGTTTCTTTTTTTCACTACAGATTTTGTTTAATAAATATTAATATATAAAATTTACTTACTTGCCAAAAAAAATATATCGTAATTTTCTTTGTTGTTGTTTTTATTATATTTGCTGTCAATTTCTTCTGCTTGTAGATGTTTCTTGTATTTATTTCTATTCTCAAAAAACTTTATAATACGAAAGCCAAAAATATTAACATAAATCTGTAAAAACATATGAAAAGAAATGGGGAAGAAAGAAAGAAAGTTTTAAGATTAATTATTTTTGATAATAAAAATATAATTAATGTTAAATTGAAATAAAAAAAATCACAAGTAAATAATATTAAAATAACAATTATAAAGAAAAGAGGACAGCAATAGGAGATGAAGATCATTAAAATCTATGATTCTAAGAATTTTTTAAAAAATTTATAATAATATTTTCTAGCAAAAGCTTTTAATATAAAAAGTTCTTTAAGCTTAAAAAAGGCTTTATTTAAGTTTTATATTAAATAATTACTTTATTTTTCAGATATTTTTTAATATTATCATTTTAAAAAATTTTATACAAAAATCTTTATTTAAGCTTTTATATAAAAGGCTGTAATTAAAATTTTATATAAAATGCTTTTTTTTAGCTTTTATACTCATAGAGTCTTTAGTATAAGACTCATAGAGTCTTTAGTATAAGACTCATAGAGTCTTTAGTATAAGACTCATAGAGTCTTTAGTATAAGACTCGTAGAGTCATTAGTATAAGACTCATAGAGTCTTTAGTATAAGACTCATAGAGTCTTTAGTATAAGACTCATAGAGTCTTTAGTATAAGACTCATAGAGTCTTTAGTATAAGACTCATAGAGTCTTTAGTATAAGACTCATAGTGTCTTTAGTATAAGACTCATAGAGTTTTTAGTATAAGACTCATAGAGTCTTTAGTATAAGACTCATTGAGTCTTTAGTATAAGACTCATTGAGTCTTTAGTATAAGACTCATTGAGTCTTTAGTATAAGACTCATTGAGTCTTTAGTATAAGACTCATTGAGTCTTTAGTATAAGACTCATTGAGTCTTTAGTATAAGACTCATTGAGTCTTTAGTATAAGACTCATTGAGTCTTTAGTATAAGACTCATTGAGTCTTTAGTATAAGACTCATTGAGTCTTTAGTATAAGACTCATAGAGTCTTTAGTATAAGACTCATAGAGTCTTTAGTATAAGACTCATAGAGTCTTTAGTATAAGACTCATAGAGTCTTTAGTATAAGACTCATAGAGTCTTTAGTATAAGACTCATAGAGTCTTTAGTATAAGACTCATAGAGTCTTTAGTATAAGACTCATAGAGTCTTTAATATAAGACTCATAGAGTCTTTAATATAAGACTCATAGAGTCTTTAATATAAGACTCATAGAGTCTTTAATATAAGACTCATAGAGTCTTTAATATAAGACTCATAGAGTCTTTAATATAAGACTCATAGAGTCTTTAGTATAAGACTCATAGAGTATTTAGTATAAGACTCATAGAGTCTTTAGTATAAGACTCATAGAGTCTTTAGTATAAGACTCATAGAGTCTTTAGTATAATAATCATAGAGTCTTTAGTATAAGACTCATAGAGTCTTTAGTATAAGACTCATAGAGTCTTTAGTATAAGACTCATAGAGTCTTTAGTATAAGACTCATAGAGTCTTTAGTATAAGACTCATAGAGTCTTTAGTATAAGACTCATAGAGTCTTTAGTATAAGACTCATAGAGTCTTTAGTAGAAGAAGTTTTTTCTATATAAGTTCCTTTAAATAAAAAGCTTTTCAATAAAAATATTTTGTAATATAAAAAGCTTTATACAAAGTATTGAAAACTTCTCTTGTTATATAAAAATTCAAAAGAAAAGCTCAATATTATCCCTCAAAGCACTTTCAAATTATTTTCAATCAATTTTTCTTATTCCCAAACAAATAATTAAGCCATTTTTTTCAATTTCAAAGTTAATATGCTCATTATGCGCCTTAAAGCATTTCTCCATATTTCAAATAAAATATTAATAACAATTAAATCTTTAACTATTTTTCTAACTTGTCTTTAACTGTCAAATGTAATTAATTTATTCTTAACAAAAAAGTAGCTAGCTGAAAATAACCACACACAATAAATAAGTATTGCTGTATTTCTGCTCATTTCATATTCAGTTTTAAACATTTTATTTCTATTTTTTTATATAGATTTTAACTGAACACAAAAAAACATTAGTTAACATAATTGCTGGTATGTATTAATAAATGCTATCACACAAGTTAAATGTCTAACTATGGTTTTCTAAAATTTTGGAAAAAAAAATACAGCATCATTGGCAACAATTTAAGCTTAAAAGTTAAGCTGATATTGTTCTTTTTTGTTTAACTGTTTTTATTTATACGTATTTGTTGGTAACAAATACTAAATTAACATTTTTTTTTTATATTTCTTATTTTAAACAATTTCTTGTTGTTTTTAGAAACAAAATTCATTGACCTCTTTGAGAAAGTTCATTTGCTTCTGGTTGATTATTAAGAAATTATTTATGTATTAAAGAGTGGAGTGTGTCTTTTAGTTTTTATTATTAATATTTAATTTTTTTATTTGGGGTTTTTTGTTTAAATATATTGGGGGTATTTATTGGTGGTATAAAATGAATGATAATTGTTTGTAAAGTTTTACAAAATATTTGTATATTTATTGTTGATTAGGAATGTTTTTGAGAGAACCTGTTTTGCATAGTAAAAGAGAGTTATAATACATATAGTCAAGGTAAACAAATAATCAGCTGTTGTTGTTTGCAGTTGCCAAAGTCAAGTAGTCAGAAATAAATTTGAAAATAAGGGTAGATATACTTTACTTGTTTATGGCTAAAGATTTAGTAATAATAACCAGCAATAACTGAGGAAATTTTTAATAAATTTATAATTATAATTTTAAGATTTTCAAATTAAATATTATTCAGTATTAAAGCTTAAAATTACCCCAATTACTTGCATCTATTTCATGTAATCTATTTTTAACAATTTATTTTTAATTTTTTTTGTTATTCATAAGTAAGTACCTGTTACAAATTCCTTTCAAATGTGTTGATTTGATAATTATCGGGGTATTTAAACTAAGAGACTTTATGAATGAATGATTGACAGTTTACCTAGACTTCATTCCGTTATAATTATGACATGACATGCATATGTCAAAACTCATGGTAAAATATCTTAGACCTTTTTTTCTGTCTAAGCACTCTATCATAAAACATTCATTCATAGAAATTTTCTTTTTGGAAAATGAAAACACTTGAACATTTACCAGAGAGCTAAAGAAAAAAGACACCCTCTCATTTACAAAAATTAAGTGAGTAAAATATGATCTATATTTAGAAAAACGCGATCATAAAATTTTCAATTTTATATGACATTTTAGAAGAGTTTTTGTGTTGCAAGAGTTTTAGTTCAAATAGTGTGAAGGAATTTGTTTACTACAAATTATGTTTAATATTGCAGTTGTTTGTAGTTTTACAATTATTTAGGGGTAATTAAATGAGGTTTTTATTATTATCTCCCAGCAGTTTGTAATAAATTTTCTAGTCTGGACAAACGTGAGAAATTGAAATTAAAGCGAGTAACTAAATTATAAGAAAGAAACCAAAACATGTTTAAGACAATGAAGCAGAAATCATATAAAACTACGCCTACAATACAAAACCCAAAGAAAAAAACTACTCACATTTTTTTAGACTAAAACCTGAACTAACCAAGAGATAGTGTAATAAAAAAGATTTATGGTTTTATGACTATTTTCAAATGTCTACGCAATTTTTACCGCCTTTAAAAATTAGACAGTCTGTGTTAGGTTTAAGAATAAAACAATATCTTATAGGCATACATTTGTTCACAAAATATTACGTAAAAATCAAGGTTATTCTACAATTGTACTACTGTACAGTAAATGCTCTGACACAACTACCTGCCCTTAAGGAAATTTTCTTGTGTGCTACTTGTACTGCTGCTCTGCACTACTCGGTGTGTTAATTTTACTTCATAGAAAAAAACTGTGTGAGAAATTGAGAATTTCTTTCTTTTCCCCAAAACACCAAAATTAAACTCCAGCTGTGTGTGTGTTCAAAAATCCATCTGTGCCAGTTTGTATTCAAACACTAATATTGTTTAATCTTTTTCAACTACTTGTATTTTTAAATTATTTCTTTCCTACTTTTAGATACAATAAATATATTTACCTATAATCGCTTGTCTATGTATTATTAAACTTTAATTTTTCTAAATTAAAAACGCTTTCTCCTTGGTTTGAAATTATTGTTTAAAAAAAACCACTTGTATTTGAAATTTTATATTATTATTAATAATATTTATTAGTTTTTTTTTTGTTTTGTTTCATACATATGTACCTGGTTTATTAATTATTTTTATGCTTTAATTGCAATAATTAATAACTTTTGGAAAAGAAAACAAAAAATAAGGTTAACCAAAAACAAATGAAATTTTATATTGTAAAAATTACTCGCACTGTCTTCAAAATAACTCACACTGTCTGTAGCATAACTTGTACGGTCATTGTTATAACTCACTGTCCTTAGTATAAGTCTTTAGTATAAGACTCTTAGAGTCTTTAGTATAAGACTCTTAGAGTCTGTAGTATAAGACTCTTAGAGTCTTTAGTATAAGACTCTTAGAGTCTTTAGTATAAGACTCTTAGAGTCTTTAGTATAAGACTCTTAGAGTCTTTAGTATAAGACTCTTAGAGTCTTTAGTATAAGACTCTTAGAGTCTTTAGTATAAGACTCTTAGAGTCTTTAGTATAAGACTCTTAGAGTCTTTAGTATAAGACTCTTAGAGTCTTTAGTATAAGACTCTTAGAGTCTTTAGTATAAGACTCTTAGAGTCTTTAGTATAAGACTCTTAGAGTCTTTAGTATAAGACTCTTAGAGTCTTTAGTATAAGACTCTTAGAGTCTTTAGTATAAGACTCTTAGAGTCTTTAGTATAAGACTCTTAGAGTCTTTAGTATAAGACTCTTAGAGTCTTTAGTATAAGACTCTTAGAGTCTTTAGTATAAGACTCTTAGAGTCTTTAGTATAAGACTCTTAGAGACTTTAGTATAAGACTCTTAGAGTCTTTAGTATAAGACTCTTGAGTCTTTAGTATAAGACTCTTAGAGTCTTTAGTATAAAACTCTTAGAGTCTTTAGTATAAGACTCTTAGAGTCTTTAGTATAAGACTCTTAGAGTCTTTAGTATAAGACTCTTAGAGTCTTTAGTATAAGACTCTTAGAGTCTTTAGTATAAGACTCTTAGAGTCTTTAGTATAAGACTCTTAGAGTCTTTAGTATAAGACTCTTAGAGTCTTTAGTATAAGACTCTTAGAGTCTTTAGTATAAGACTCTTAGAGTCTTTAGTATAAGACTCTTAGAGTCTTTAGTATAAGACTCTTAGAGTCTTTAGTATAAGACTCTTAGAGTCTTTAGTATAAGACTCTTAGAGTCTTTAGTATAAGACTCTTAGAGTCTTTAGTATAAGACTCTTAGAGTCTTTAGTATAAGACTCTTAGAGTCTTTAGTATAAAACTCTTAGAGTCTTTAGTATAAGACTCTTAGAGTCTTTAGTATAAGACTCTTAGAGTCTTTAGTATGAGACTCTTAGAGTCTTTAGTATAAGACTCTTAGAGTCTTTAGTATAAGACTCTTAGAGTCTTTAGTATAAGACTCTTAGAGTCTTTAGTATAAGACTCTTAGAGTCTTTAGTATAAGACTCTTAGAGTCTTTAGTATAAGACTCATAGAGTCTTTAGTATAATACTCATAGAGTCTTTAGTATAATACTCATAGAGTCTTTAGTATAATACTCATAGAGTCTAGTATAAGACACAGAAAGATGTTTGCCAAATGTTATTTTATTTTTATTTACCTTATTTTAAATATATTATTACATGAACTTGTACTTGCCTTAAGGTTTTTTAATAAACACAGGTTAATCTTAAATTGTTTAAACTTTTCAAAAAAGACAACCTTGAGTTTTAAACCAAATCAACAATTATTTTTTTTTTCTAATAAAACTTAAACTATGTACCACCTTTAAGACTTCACAATAAAATAAAATTTTAAATTGAAATGAAACAGCATAAAGGTGCTAATTTTGTATTTTGAAATTACCACGAAAAAATAAACTCCAAAAGTATAAATAAATTTCCCAAAAAAAGCGGCAATTGCTTTAATAAAACCGTATATAAAAAAACTAAACGCATGAGTTTTAGTTAAAATGTTTTATTAGAACCTTTTTACTATAAACATTTTCTATAAAAGGTTTGAAAGGTAATCAATAGCTTACAAAATACCCAAAAGCGATAAAACTGTCGATTTTTATAAAATTTATTGCCAATTGAAATTAATACAAACATCTGATCTTCTTTTCAAATTGCTTTAGATGTTAAACGAAATCTTTTTTCTTTACGTTTAAAAACAAAAGTGACAAAAGTCAAAAAATTTTTGATAAAAAGAATTACCTGCTGTTATTGGGATCTGTTTAAAACAGGTAACAAATAGAGAATAGTACTAAATAGTGTTTGGTAAATGTTGCCGCCCTGTTTTCTTTGTTGGCCAAAGGACAATTGCTTTTTTTTTTGTGCGAGCTGTGTGTGAGCGAGCACCTTTTAGTGATCAATAAATTATTCCGTATCTAAATTAAGCCCATGATCTTGCGTGTATTATTTTAGAGAAGATCTTTTGTTTAATCTTAATATAATCTATTTACTTTACTTGTTGTTTTTAATGAAAATCCTTACTTGCAGTTAGTTGTTATCATCATGCTTAATAAAATATGTTAAAAGAAAAGAATGAATTGAAAAAAATTAAAGACAAGGATATTTAGTGAGACTATCTTTTAGTATAGACTAGACCTATTGTCTTGTTATTCTGTTAAGTGCATGACTTTTAACAAATTTTGTTTATGGGAGCAAAAAGATTTCACTTTTTTCTAGGGTTTTTAAAACAAGTTAATGTGTTTTGAAAGGATTTTCTTTAAAAGTAAGGTTTAAGATAAATAAATATTTCAATATTCTGAGAATAAAAATTAAAGTTGTTAAAGATATTCTAATGATTTTTAAGTCTCTAAATAAACAAGATTTTAGAATTTTGAAAAAATATCCTTCTCAAATTTATAATTTTCTTTGGTGTAGACCTCTTAATTTCCATTTTGTTTTATAAATTCCTTGTTTTTTATTACCCAAAATTACTAGTTATATTATGAACTAATTACGAGCAAAATTCGTATTTACCTTGCGCTAATTACATATTAAATAAAATCTTAAATATGAAACTATTAATAAGTACACAGGTCAAAGCTAAAAAAATAAAACAGTAATAATAATATTATTATTTTAACCTCCTCTTAAAACCAAAACAACAATAACAAAGAAAAGGTCATTTTCATTTTCTAAGTAAAGGACTAAATAAAAAGTGAGAATTTGCATGCAGACTAACTATGATTACGATTAATTTCATTATGAATTCATTCATATTCATACATATAAAAACGAAAACGCCCACCGCTGTTTTCTAAACACAACTTAACCTGCTGTAAACTATACTAATTCATTGTTTGGAATATGTATATTTAGTGTGTATTAAAAAAAGGATAATTAAAGGGTTCATGTTTATACAGTTCAAAACTTTTACAAAATATTATAGTATTATTCATAATTCTGCTCGTACATACTTATTGCTTGAATATTGTATAAACATGTGTTAATGTCAGTTATAAAAATATGTTAAACAAAAAAATTGGAATATTTAATAGTGAAATGATATGGAATTCTTGGCCTTTAATGTAATTTATATGTTTGTATTATCCTTTACACCCTCTCGAGAAACGAGGATGTTATGAAAAGTGTTTGGAACTCTGAACGTATAATACTCATAGAGTATTTAGATTAAGAATCATAAAGTCTTAAAGTTTTTAGTATAAGACTCCTAGAGTATTTACTATAAGACTCCTAGAGTCTTTAGTATAAAACTATTAGCTTCTTTAGTATAAGACTCCTAGAGGCTTTAGTATAAGACTCCTAGAGTGTTTAGTATAAGACTCCAAGAGGCTTTAGTATAAGACTCCTACAGTCTTTAGTATAAGACTCATGGACTCTTAAATATAAGACTCATGGAGTCTTAAGTATGAGATTCATGGAGTCTTAAGTATAAGAATCATAGAGTTTTTAAAATAAGACTCATAGAGTCTTTAAAATAAGACTCATAGAGTCTTTAAAATAAGACTCATAGAGTCTTTAAAATAAGACTCATATATTCTTTAAAATAAGACTGATAGAGTTTTTAGTATAAGACTCAGAGTCTTTAGTATAAGAATCCTTTAGTATAATACTCATAGGGTGTTTAGTATAAAACTCATAGAGTATTTAGTATAAGACTCATAGAGTCTTTAGTATAAGATGCATAGAGTCTTTTAAATAACACTCATAGAGTCATTGAAATAAGACTCATAGAGTCTTTAGTATGAGACTCATAGAGTCTTTAGTATGAGACTCATAGAGTCTTTAGTATGAGACTCATAGAGTCTTTAGTATGAGACTCATAGAGTCTTTAGTATGAGACGCATAGAGTGTTTAGTATGATACTCATAGAGTATTTAGTATGAGACTCATAGAGTATTTAATATAAGACTCATAGAGTCTTTAGTATAAGACTCATAGAGTCTTTACTATAAGACTCATAGAGTCTTTAGCATAAGACTCATAGAGTCTTTACTATAAGACTCATAGAGTCTTTAGCATAAGACTCATAGAGTCTTTTAAATAAGACTCATAGAGTCTTTTAAATAAGACTCATAGACAATTTTAAATAAGAATCATTGAGACTTTAGTATAAGATTTATATAGTCTTTAGTATAAGACTCTTCGAGTTATTATTATAAGACTCGTGGAGTCTTTAGTATAAGACTCATGGAGTCTTTTGTATAAGACTTATAGAGTCTTTAGTATAAGACTCATAAAGCCTTTAGTATAAGACTCATAAAGTCTTTGGTATTAGACTAATGGAGTCTTAAGTATAAGACTCATGGAGTTTTAAGTATAAGACTCATGTAGTCTTAAGTATAAGACTCATGTATTCTTAAGTATAAGACTCATGGATTCTTAAGTATAAGACTCTTAGAGTCTTTAGTATAAGATTCTTAGAGTTTTTAGTATAAGACTTCTAGAGTCTTTAGTATAAGACTCTTAGAGTTTTCAGTATAAGACTCTATTTTTTGGTATAAGACTCTTAGAGTTTTTAGTATAAGACTCTTAGAGTTTTTAGTATAAGACTCTTAGAGTTTTGAATATAAGACTCTTAGAGTTTTTAGTATAAGACTCTTATAGTATTTAGTCCTTAGTATAAGACTCCTAGAGTCTTCAGTATTAGTATAACACTACAAGAGTTTTTAGTATAATACTCGTAGAGTATTTATTGTAAAACTTGTAGAGTATTTTTAGTATTAGAGTCTTTAGTATAATACTCATAGAGTCTTTAGTATAAGACTCATAGATTCTTTATTATAAGACTCATGGACTCTTAAATATAAGACTCATGGAGTCTTAAGTATGAGATTCATGGAGTCTTAAGTATAAGAATCATAGAGTTTTAAAATAAGACTCATAAAGTCTTTAAAATAAGACTCATATATTCTTTAAAATAAGACTCATAGGGTGTTTAGTATAAAACTCATAGAGTCTTTAGTATAAGACTTATAGAGTCTTTAGTATAAGACTGATAAGATAATTTTTAAAACATATCACGAATAAAGATCGGTTAGAAACAGTGGTTTCCTCCAGAAGGATAATGTCCACAAGAGGTTAAGGAGAGTTTTTTAGAGAATATATAAATTCTTGAAGAACAAAAAAATCTCCCTTTGGAGACACATCTTACTATTTGAAAGAGTCGATTAAGAAAATAGGACATTGTTTTTATATTAATTAATTTTGCATGACTTTTCAATCTAACCCTCGTTCGTTCTAAACACTAAAACTATCCTTTTGTAATAACAATAAAAATAATACAGCAAAAAAAAAAAAAACAACGAAAGAAATAATAGTTATCATGTACTAATATGTTAATTTCTGTATTTAAAAATTAAATACAAAACACAAAGACCAATAGTTAAGACACACACTAACACACATATACACTAACACACTCAAACAAACCTGGCTACACAGACAAGTGACAATAAGTGATAAAAGGTGCCAGGGTTACAAGTCAACGCTTTTCTTTCTTTTCCTTCTCTCCAGTAACCGTTTTTTTGCAGGTTAGTGTTATTGTTGTTGAAAGATTATTAAAATTTTGTTGTTGTGTGTCACTGTTAGTTATTAAACGAGAGAGGGGGAGGTGGGTATAAGTTTTGCTTGGTTAGTTGACTGGCTCTGGCTGGTTGTTTGGTTAATTTTCATTAGATGTTTATTACCGTAAAAATTATGTTTATGTTAATTGTTGTTATTGTAGTAGTTGTAGAGGTCGTTTCTTGTACTCTTTTGCCCGTTAATATGAGTCAAATTGTTTGTGTTTATTGTATGTAAATATTACAATAATACAATATTCACATACTGGGTTTTTAATATAGCTTTTGTTATTATAATTGATATAACTAGTTGTCATGCAAACATCAAGTAACAAGTTTAACTAACCCTAATAATAAACAATATAATTTTTTATACATTCATACTTTGCTATACTACTGTACGTAACGAGTGAACATGTGAACAGTGGGAGCAAGAAAGAAAACCAAAAAATGTATTACAGCTTTTGGAAATAAGGAGAATAATTTTAAGGGAAATTTCAAAATTTTAATAATAAATAGAAGAAAAATTAAATTGATTATTAAAATGAGCTGAAATTTCTCATTATTAAGATTGGACTATAAAAATAGGTTTTCACGGATCAACTATTTGCCAAAAATCCAATAACCACTATTTTCAGTAAGTGTTTATTTGGGTTACAAAAGCCGAGCAATAGCCTCAAGACTCTGAGATTTATGTTTTAAACGATGTCTCAAATTTAGCCATTAGCATTGTGCAGATCAACCTGTATTAATATAAAATTGTTACATGTTGCCCCCTGAGGCAACACAAAACATCGACAGCTATTCTCATTCTACTTAGAAATTTGTATTTTGAAAGATTTTTAGCTTTTTTTAATACTCTCAGATTAATGTATTGTATACGAAACCCCATAATGAGGACCTAATACCTTGGGGTTACAAAAGCCGAGCAATAGCCTAAGGACTCTGAGATTTATGTTTTAAAAGGTGTCTCAATTTTAGCCTGTATTTAAAGCCTCAGAGAGTAATGATATTATGATATGATATTGAGAAGTATAACCTCATCATGAGGGTCAATCCCCCTGGGGTTCAAAAATTCGACCACTATAATCAATTATATTAAAAAACTGTATTGAAAGGTCTTACAATTTTAGCCTTCATTTAAACTTTCTTAGATTTTTGTTGTTTAATTTGAAAGACCATCTTAAGGGCTAAACCCCTGGGAATACAAAAGCCAAACACTAAATTCAATTATATTTAAAACAATTTAAAAAGGTTTTTTAATCACTGAGATTTTTGTCGTTTACATTAAAAAACGATTATGAGGGCCAAGCACCTGGGGGACAAACACCCAACCCCTGCACTCAAAGACATTTTGTAATTGTCTCAAAAATATTGCAATAATTCTATTGCAAATCTAATTTCCATTTTATTTAAGCGCTCAATTGAGTTTCTTGTTTTTTTTTTTGTTCTGCATTTCTTTGTGTGCTTATTTTTTTTACCTTTAACTACTTGTACATTTTTTTTTTTTAATTTGAATTAATTGTTTGGGGGGTTTCCAATTCAAATACTAATTCTTAGTTTATAACATAATACTGCCGGGTTTTTTTTTATTAGAATTTTTATGTTTCACCATGTAATAATTTGTTGTATATGTGTTTTATTACTATATTTAGAGGAATAATTCACCAAATATGAAGAAAAAAAAACTTAAACACTACGTGTAATTATTATTGTACGTTAAATAAATTTCCTAAGAAACTCATAAATATTTTCAGTTAAATGTAAATTTTCGTTTTTTTTTCTGTTTTAATTTTAAAAACATGTTGTAGTTAAATAAAATTTTATATGGAAGAAAAATTATCCTTTTTTTTGGTTGGATTATTTACATATTTGTTTTTTATATTGTTTGTATTTTAATAGCGGAAAACTGAAAACATTTAACCCCTTTTTTCCAGCTCTAGTACAATTACTGTTTTAGATAAGAGGGTTTAAAGTTTGAGGGTTTTTTGAGAGCAGTGACTAAATTACACTCGAAAAAATTTGTAAAGGGAGTTTAAAAATATATTAAGAGTTTTGTTAGGCATACAAATGTGTTGTATTATTATTAATTTTCCATGTTTATTTAAATAATTTGTTATAATTGTGGTAAGAAACTGATGGAAATTAAAAATTTTGTTAAAATTTGTTCTAAGCAGCTGTTATTCAATATTAAAATTTAAATTTTATTTCAGCTAATTAAAAAAAAAATGAACTCTTAAAGTACTCCTTGAAATTACTAGTTATATACTTGTCATGACGAAGCTATAGGATATTTTCCTAACATACTGAAAGCTGATGTTGAAGCTTACTCTTTAATTATTGATCATGACGCATACAATAGCTTTGATCATTGGTAGGCAAAAAGAGACATTTACTTTGTGTGCTCTTTTGGGTAAAAAATAAAATATCCACAACAACATCAAGAAACTGAATGAATTGTGTGTATTTTTACGCTCTTTTGTTCACATTCGGGTTGTTTGACGAAAATCATCGTAACCTGAACAATATGAACGCCTACCATGGGCTTTGATTAAAGAAAAGCTTTAACGTATAGCATTTATGAAAAGTATGTCAAACTGATCTTCTCAAGCTTTTCTCATTAAAAGTTATTTTAAATATGTTTAAAAAACTTTTTCTTTCTTTTTTCTTTGAGTGTTTTCATAAATGTCCTGCTTGTTAAATGCACATTTCTACTGTTTTATTGTATTTTATGACCATTTACCATATTCGCTTAAATATTTTTATTATGCAAACGTGATTTTATCTAAGTAAAAGGAAACAAATGCAAAAATGCGAATAATAAAATTTCTATTATGACAATCTTAGAAATGTTCACCTGTTTCTATATGACCAACAAGAATTAAACTAAACAAATTTTTCAAATTATTTCATAAAAAAAATTAAATAAACGAAACAATATAACTTTAAAATGTAATCAATTTATCAATTCCAAATCTCCCTAAATTATTTTGAAATTTTTATAAAATTTAATTGATCCTTAAAATAAATCGCTTAATTCTTCTGAGATTTTTATGAAATTTGCTTGATTTGTTTAAAATTTAAATTATTTTCTACTTACTTTTATCTTAATTCAATTAAAGTCAAACTGTATTAAAATGTTTACCTGAAAAGAGAGAAAATAAAACAATAATTAGTTAAAAATCTTTAAAATCGAATGTAAGCAGCCCCAGGGGCACAAAGGCCGGCTCTATGTAACTTTTAAATAAATTCACCGTTCCGAAAATTCTATATATCAAAACTATAGAGAAAGACTTAAGTTTTTATAAAATTAACATAAAAACATACATTTTTTTAGACAAATTAAGCTATAAACAGTCAAAGTTGAAAAAGAAAAAAAAAATTTCTTAAAAAAATTCTCTTTTGTCAATTTCATGCAAAGAACATTAAATTTTGTTTAAATTTATCACACAAAAATATAAATAGGATAAATATTCTTCAAAACTGATTTTAATTTGTTAAAAATCTGGGACAATTGTGAAAATACTGAAATTTCAAAGAGACCAATTTTTGGAGGTTAAAAATTATAAAATAAATTTAAGACTTTTTATACATTAAAGTTATTCCCGAATTCCTTATATTCTCCTCTATAAAACCTATAAATATTATAATAATATCATTAAATGGTACCCTAATATTTGTAATGTAGTGAAAACCCCATTTTCAAAACTCCCTGCTAAAACCTCAGCTGTTATTTTTGCCAAATTTCTTTAAAATTTTATTAAAATATGAAAATTATTTCAACATTTTTGTAAAGTAGAGAAAATTTCCTTTCCGTTGATATAAAATACGTCTAACTTTTCTTTGACAAATTACAAAAAAAAGAACGCAAATATATATATTCTCTGATTTACAGCTTAGAAAAATCTCAGTTTTCTACAAGCTTTTCAACTCGAGAAGTTCAACTGTGATATTGTATCACTCTGTACTGAAACCAAGTTATTACAGGTTGAACTTTATAATTTCATTTAAAAATTTCCCCATAAATCAACTCAGAGAAGATCAACTCTGATATTGTGTAGATCACTCTGTACTGAAACCAAATTGTTACAGGTTTAACTTTATAATTTAATTTAAAAAATTCCCCATTAAATGCCGTGCTTAAAATTGAATGGGGAATCACAAATGCTGATCACTATTTTCAATGATATTTAAAGGTATCTTAAAAGATCACCAACCTATTGAGCTAATATTAAGAGTCTGTGGTTTATGTTTAGTCCTCAATTATATTTGGAAGTAATCTAAAAGCTTCCCAATTTCAGCATCCATTCAAAGACTCTAAGATTTTTGTTGTTGTCAATAGTGAGGACCAAACTCCAGGGGTTACAAAAGCTAACCACTAGTCTCAATGTTATTAAAAACTAAGAGATTTCTATTATTTCTATGTAATACTCCATTTTTAAGAATAAAACCCCTGGGGGACACATAAGTCGTCTACTAGTTGCAATGAAATTTAAACGTATTTTAAGATGTATCTCAATTTGAGCCTTTATTTATGTTTGGATCATGAATTCCAAACCCCTGGGGAATACAAAAGCTGATATCTAGTCTCCATGATTTTTTACATTTAAAATTTCTTTAAAGTCGCTCTAAAAGGGGGGAAACAAACATCAACCCCCTTACAAGAGTCCTGTAAGATATACTAAATTAAATCCTTAATTTAAAGTGTGTAAAAGCTTTAAGTAGGGAACAAACCCCTGGGGAACAATAACACCGATCACTGTTTCATTAACAAATTCTTAATTTCTTAATAATCCTTAATAATTTAGAGTATTTGAGCCCAACATGGAAAACAAACCCCTGGGGTACACTCTTCTCAATAGTATTTATGAGGTTCTAATAAAATTACTTCATTTAAAGTCGCTGATATTTGAGTTATATAAAAATAATGCCTGCTCTCAAAGCTAATCCTTAATTTAAAGTGTGTAAAAGCTTTAAGTAGGGAACAAACCCCTGGGGAACAATAACACCGATTACTGTTTCATTAACAAATCCTTAATTTCTAAATAATTTAGAATATTTGAGCCCAACATGGGAAACAAACCCCTGGGGTACACTCTTCTCAATAGTATTTATGAGGTTCTAATAAAATTACTTCATTTAAAGTCGCTGATATTTGAGTTATATAAAAATAATGCCTGCTCTCAAAGCTAATCCTTAATTTAAAGTGCGTAAAAACTTTAAATAGGGAACAAACCCATGGGGAACGTTAACACCGATTACTGTGTTCTTAAGGCCAATTAGGGGTACTTTAATAAATTACTCATTTTTTACATTATTTATAGTATTTGACCCCAATATGGGAAACAAACCCCTGGGGAACATAAACACCCAACAGTCTTGTGTATAGTAGTTATGAGGTTCTTATATAATTACTTCGTTTAAAATCTCTGCGAATTGTGTTTTATAAAAGCAAAGCCTTTAGGGCTGAAACCCCTAGAGTATTTAACAAACTGATCTTTGTTAAGAGGTGCTCCAGAAAGTCTCCAATTTATAGTTTTAATTTAAAGTGTATTAGATTTGTATTCTAAACACCGAAAAGGCTTTAGTAAGAGGCAAGCCCCTGGGGTACTTAAACACCCTAAGCTAATTGGGGAATACTTTAAAAAGTCTCTAACTTTTGCTCTTAATGTATTGTATCTGAAAGTTCTAAAGCTGTTTCAAAGCAAACCATAAATATATTGTGTTTACCTCTCTCTTTTTGGCTGCACTTTTCAACTTTTTCAAAAAATGCAATTTGTTTTAAAATTTGTAGGATAATTTTTTATAACTTATACGATTTTTTCTTTAGTTTTTTTTTTGTTTTTTTGCATCATAATCATTAAATATTAAAAGCTAAAATAAATCTGTACACAATGTTAAGATATAAATTTACCATTTATTAAATAAAACACCAAAACTAAAAAGGGGGCAGAGAAGGACAGAAGGGGATAAAACACCACAGGATTAACACGCAAAAATATAAAGTAAAGTAAAACAAAGAATTTATTCTTATTACTTAAAAAAGGACAGACGGACAGGACAGACAGACAGACAAACCTGTACAAATAATAAAACATTTCGGCGACACGTTACAGCGCACAGTACGATGAATTGAAGTCACTTAAGGTGACACACACTATGTTTGTATGAACAAACGCAAAAAGACAGACAAACATTACCGAAAAAAGAAAAGAAAATGAATCCAGCCAGCTTGTTAATCAAAGGCCATTAACCATTAACAACAGCACTGGGCGAAATAATAAAAAAAAAAAAAAAATACAAAAATAAAAGAATAAATGTTGTATTGCAAACTCAAGTTAAGTAAGAAGGAAGTATTGAACTTTTACATACAAACTTACACACATTCATACAGGGATACTACTTACTCATACATGTGTATGTAATAAATTCAATTCTGGTTAAGAATAACAATAATAATGCGAGTAATAAAAAAAAAATTAAGTTAAAGTAAAAGGTGTGTCAATGCAATACTTGGTCGCGCTGCTGCTGTTGCTGCTGCTCCTGATTCCACTACACATTTTCATCATCATCACCATACAACTCATCTTCATGTACTTAGTAACCCTGTAGGAAATTCTCGATTGTTATACACAAATCTCGCTTATATGCTCAGCTGGTGAAATGTCAGCAGGACAGGTCATCAATACTATCTATTTGAAAGGACTTCAGACAGTCTGTTAATTTTGTGCTGCTGACATTTGATCAAATATTGAATTGAAACAGAAAACAAATTTTGTAAGATTTAAACCAGTTATATTTTTGATACAAATAAGAGACTAAACTAAACAAAGTGCTGACATGTCCTGAAGTTGGCATGCGGAAAAACCTAAAGTCTTAAGACTTTAGTTCTTAATTTTCCTTTGGGTCTCATGTCCATGTAAGTATGTACAATATATATATATAGTAAAGTATGTACATAAAAAGTGCTAAAGGACTTATAAATAAAAATTAACCATAACCAGCAGTAATAACAACTACAAACAGGCCAATGTACATACATATGTATGTATGAATGTAAGTAGACTGAGGAAGAAGTAACAAACGAAACGAAATGTAATCGTCATCATATTGTTATAAAAGGTGATTTTATGGGTATACAACAACAACAACAATAAACATACATTGTTATTATTGCTGTTGTTGTTGTAATTAATGGCAAACAATTACACACAAAATCAACTGCACAATAACAACACTATCAGAACTTGAACAGAACGAACAAAAAAAATCATCATCATACATTTACTATATAAAAAGTGGAAAAATAAACTTAAGTAAAGTTAAAATTGATATTGAAGTTGAAATTAAAAGACAATTGTTAAATACACTTAACGAAATATGGGAAAAGATTAATTAAAAAAAATATAAAAAACAAGATTTGGGTTAAACACCCAATTGGTAGGAAAAGTTCAACTTTGCCATTCTGTAGCTCATTTTGTATGACAACCCATAGTTTATAATTTAGATTTTTTGAAAGCTTATGTTGTCCTCTATAATATTGGTGTATAATTTTCTTCCATCGGACTAGTAGTTTAGAAGTTATTTAAGCTTGTCACTAATGACAGAATTGTCACTAAAAAAATAAAATTTAATCGATTTTTTTCACATAAATTTAAAACTTTTAAGGACAATACAAGTGCCAAAATACGATTTTACAGATATTTTTTTAATTCTAGACAAATTGGTTGATTTGTAGAAAATTTAAGTTTGACCATATTTTACCCAAACGAATTGCACATCTTTGACATCATATAGCTTAACTTGTATGCAAGCTGCAACCATAGAAGTATAATTTTCTAAGAGCCTATGGTGTTATGTATGACTTTCCTATACAACATTTTACAATCGGTATTTTAGTTAAGAAGCTGCATAAATTTGTCACTGATGACAAAATTGTCATTAATTTTTTTTTTATTTTTTGCAGATTTTTTTCCCCTTTAAAGGTTAAAGTTAATTATTTACTGACATTATAAATGACAAAATATGCTTTCTACAGAAATTCATTTAATTATATCTCAATCTAATCATATTTAAAAGTTTTCAATTTTAAAATATTTTTTCCCACTCAAGGTGGTCTACTTTGACATCTTGTAGCTTGACTTGTATATAAGATGGGAACTTGGAAAAACAATTTTCTGAAAGCTTAGGTTATTGTGTATAAAATTTTTCCAATCAGTTTAGTAGTTTAGATGTTACTTATATTTGTCACTCACTGATGACAAAATTATCATTAAAAAAAAATTAATTTTTTGCAGATTTTTTTCCCCTTTAAATGTTAAAATAAATAATGTATTGGCATTAAAATGTTAAAATAGACTTTCTACAGAATTTCGTTTAAAAATATCTAAAACACTTCATATTTAAAAGTTTTAAATTTGAAAATATATTTTCACAATCAAGGGGGTCCACTTTGACATTGTGTATCATGAATTATATATAAGCTGGGAACATAGAAAAATAATTTTCTGAAAGCTATGGTTGTTGTGTATCACATCGGTATACAGAGTTTTCTAAACAGTCTAGTAGTTTAGATGTTACTTACAGTTGTCACTGATGACAAAATTGTCATTAAAAAAATATATAATTTTTTGCAGATTTTTTTCACTTTAAAGGTTAAAATAGAATATTTAATGGCATTATATGTAATAAAATAAGCTTTCTACATAAATTCGTTTAATTATATCTCAATCGAATCATATTTAAAAGTTTTAAATTTGAAAATATTTTTTTCATAATCGAGGTGGTCCACTTTGACATTGTGTAGCTTGACTTGTGTATAAGCTGGGAAATAGAAAGTACTATTTTCTAAGAGCTTAGGTTATTGTGTATAACTCTGGCATAAATATATTTCCAATCAGTCTAGTAGTTTAGATGTTATTTACCCTTGTCACTGATGACAAAATTGTCATTCGATAATTTAAATTTTTTTTTTTTGCTTTTATGGATAAAATAAAGGTTGTAATGTTGTAAATCAATAATTTCTTCGCGCAGGGTTGGGATGGATCTTTGGTAGTTTAGCAGTTACATAAACGTGTCATTTTATACAATAATGACAAAATTGTCACTCAAAAATTTTTCAGATTTTTTGATTTTTTTTCCAAAAAATTTGAATTTTATAAATTTTTTCAATATTTGTCATTGATGACAAAATTATTACTAAATAAAAATTCAACTTTTTACAAGATTTTTCAATAATTTTGCAATAAATTTGTCTTGTAATTGAATAAAAACATTTTAAGTCTTGATTACGTAAATAATGACAGCATTGTTAATAATGACAAAGTTGTCACTAAACTATTTTTAGAAATTTTTAAATTATTTGATAAAATCTGCTTTAATAGTCACTAAATAAAATATTACTAGATTATAATAACGTTAGTGACAAAATTTTCTGAATGACAATAAAATTGTCACTAATAAGACTTTCTTATTTTGCACATTTTGAATTGTTAACAGTGACAAATTTGGCTCATTTCTAGAATTGTGAATTTTTCCACTTTACTAGAATATTTGTCACTAAATAAAATTTTATTTTCAGGATTTTTTTAATAATTTAGCTAAATTTACTTAATAATTGAATATTTATATCAATAATGACTGAATGGCCATTAATGACAAAGTTGTCACTAAACACATTTTTGGAGTTTTTTAATATTTTCTTGATTAAATCTGCATTTATAGTTAAATATTTTTTTTTAATTATGGCAATTATAACAAAATATTGTCTAATTACATATTTGGTACATTTTTTTATGTTTTTTAAATTTATTAAATCAAATTTGCCTTAAAAAAACCTTAACACTTCCTAAGTGTTATAATTCAAGTTCTATGACACAATTTTATCTTTATAGTTTGTTTCCACTTTAACATTTCAAATAATTATGAAATAAATAAAAAATTTGTTTAACTAATGTTACAATTGTAAATATTTTTCTTTTGCTTTGATGACTTTTTGCACTACACATTTATTTTAAACCAAATTATACACTTGATTAATTGACCAGCTAAACTAAATATTACAATAAGCATTTTAACAAAGCCTTACTTTTAAGTTTTCCAATGAAACGTACAAAAAAACTGGCTTTAAAACTGTAAAAAAAAACTGTCCCCATATAAAATTTATTGATTACACTCTAACATACCCCACCAACAAAGAAAGATCTTCTAACCAATGTTTTGGTGACTGTCACTGTTGGCTTTAGGAAACGTTGCACACACACGAAAAAAATTATATAAACCTGACACTGGTTAAGAAGTTAAATTTACGCGAAAATTCCAGCTGACGCGTTTTAATTAATTACACTCATGTATGCGTAAAGAAAGAAATATTTCCAATCATTAAACAAAATACACACACTCGCACATGCAGCAAAACGCACTTGTTTTTTTTTTTTGGTTTATCCGTTTATTTAGCGAAGATGAAAACACGACAGTAGGAAAATACAAAAAAAAAATAAATACACGAAGACAGCGACACGAACTCAACCACTCTTGTTAAAAAGGAATGTGAGACTGAAATGAATACAAGAGTTGAGGAGAGAAAAAAAAGTACAAGTCATGGTAATGTGGCAGGCATGCAAGTATGTGTGTGTGTGAGCGAGTGTGTTTGATGGTGGACTCCTTAAGATTTGTCAGTTGTTGTTGCTGTTGTTGTTGGTGCTGTTTAACCACTTGGGAGGAATTAATACCTACTTAAAGATCATTGTGGTTGTTCAAAACTGTTTTTACCAATTCTTTTCAGATTGCTGTTGTTGTAGTTCATTTAAGTTGGCCTTACATTTACCTTAATGTGTTTGTTGTTATTTTGATTTGTTCGTTCGTTGTACAAAATGATGCTGAATGATGATTTTTTTTCGTTATTCTACTAAATACCTCTTCTCTTTGCTTTCCTGCTCACTTTTTTTTTTGTTCAATTCTGTTTAATGAGTAAGTGTTCTTGTAATTGAACGTGATTCACCAAAAATAAAAGAAATTATTGTTGTTTTTGTGCAGTTTTTTCTTGGTATTTGTGATGTTTAACTGTTAAGTATGTGTGTTAATGAAAGAGTGTGCATTGTAATTTTTTGCATTTTATTTATATTGTTGTATTATTTTTATTTATTTCAATTAAATTTGTTGTTTTTTTTTATTATTTTAAGTGAGATTATTTTAAAATTTCTTTTAATAGTTGTTGTTGTAAAGGTTTTTGTTGTTTAAAAATTTCAAATAACAAAAAAGTGTTAAAAATTGCAGTTTTAATTTTAAGGTTAATTGTGTTAAGTGAATTTGCTGCAATAAAATTGTAAATAATCGTTTTTTAAGGAAGAATTAAACAAAAATTATTGGAAAATCTTAACCCATTTTTAGAAATTTCATTAACTTGTCACTGTTGCCACAATTGTCACTATATAAATTTTAATATATGTCCTTTTTTTCAAATTTGAGTCAAATTTGACACATTTTGAAATTAAAATTGAATTTTTCTAAAAGTAAGTGGTTGATATTTTTGATATTTTATGACATTTATTTAATTTCAAATGTCATAAACTACGTTAGGTTATTAGAAAATCAAAAATTGTTAAAAAATATCTATTTTCTATTTGGTTCAAATTTGACCCGCAGATCGTTAAAGTCAGTAAATTTGGTTAAGATATAACATTAAATTTTTAATATTAGTATAAGTAGTAAAACCAAATATTGCTGATTTTTTTAACTTTAAGCAAATTGGTTGAAAATCTAAAAAATACCCATTTGAGGTGCTTGACTTTGAGACGATGTGGCTAGCCCTGTATGACATTGTTGTAGTTGTAACATTAATTTGGTGAATGCTTGGATCCTGCTTTATAATTTCTCAGTACAGTTTTATATCGTCTTATTAGTAGTATAGAAGATACACAAACTTGTCACTGATGACAAAATTGCCATTAAATAAATTTTATGATTTTTTGCGTAATTTTCTGGGTTTAAAACTTAAAATTTAACATTTAAAAGGCTTTTCAAATAATGGAAGATGAATTTGTTCATATTTGTCACTAATGACAAAACTGTCATTCAACTAATTTCCTAAATGTTACCTATTTTTCGCTTTAAGGGTTAAAATAAAGCACTCAAAAGGTATTGTAAGTAATGAAAGGGAATTGTTATGGAATTTTGTTAACATCTGTCACTAATTACAAAATTGTAAAATAAAAATTTGAATTTTTACAAGATTTTTTCAATAATTTAGCCAAACATATTTTTTATTCCAATAATGACAGAATTGTTACTAATGACAAAATTGTCACTAAAATTTTTTTTAGAATTTTTAAAAAATATATTTTAAAATCTGCATTAAAAGTTCCATAGTAAAACATTATTTCACTATAATTATGTTCCATTTTTAGCAATTTTTGAAGAAAGTCGAATTTTAAGTTATTTTGTGCTTATTTGTCACTGATGACAAAATTGTCACTAAATAAAATTTAATTTTTTCCCTAATGTTTTCCATATTTACGCTAAATTTATCTTATAATTAAATAAAAATCATTAGAAATGTAATATGTAATCAATAGGTGAATTGTAATTATGACAAAATTGTCACTCTAGAAATTTTTAAATTTTTAAATGTACCTTTCAATAAATAGATTAAAAGTTTACTTTAAGTGAAGAAATTTTGTTTTTATAGAATTTTGTTCATATTTCTCACTGATGACAAAATTGTCACTAAATAAAAATTATTACAAAAGTTATTTAAGTCAGCGAAATTTACCAATTCTTAAAGAAAGTTTAATATAAAATAAAGAAATTAAATATTTGTCACTGATGACAAAATTGTCACTAAATAAAATAATTTTTTATTCAGATTTTAACAATATTTTTGCTAAATTCAGCTTATTATGAAATCAAAAGTAATAGAAATGTAAATTATGCCAACATTAACAGAATTAAAAAAATAATTTAAAAATATTTTGAATTTATTTTAAAAAAAAAATTAAACATTTTTTAAAAGTTATTTATTTTTGTTTAATTTTCTTTTTCCCATCAAAAAAGTCTCTAAAATCCCAAAATTTTATTTATTTTCCTCTTTAATTAATTAAAATAGCTTAAAACCATTACTATTTTACTAACAAATATGGCTAAAACACCCACCTACTGTTTCGCACACACTCACGTTTTTAAATATCCGGTTCCGGTTAACTTAACCTCTAAATAAATTGATGAATCTGAAACAAATCAAACTACTACTACAAACAAAATCAAAACAAACGAGTAAAAACACAAACAAAGCAAACCTCTCACTCACTCTCCACTCTCTCACCCATACCAAAACAAAAATAACAAAACCAAACAAACTCAAATTAAATGATTAAACGCAACTTGCATGAGAGCATGGTATGTTAAACAACATGTTCGCGTAAAACATGTTGCAAATGGCGTATAATAATGATAATAATGAAGCAGTTGTTGTTTGTTAATAATGAGGAAAAATGTGAAAAATCAAAAGCAAGAGACAAAAAAAAAGGAAAAAAAACTGATTAGAATTGTTGGCAAAAAAATAACAGCAACAAATTAAATATATGAAATCAAATGCAAACAAATAAAAACTAATGGAAACACTAGTGCTGTGGTGTTAGTGTAAGCTTTAGGGGTATGAGTTGGTTTAGACTTAGAAATTATTTTGCAAGTGTTTTTGCATTATGTGTGATTTAGTATGGCATGTGCAAAAAAATCTATAACAATTAATTTGGAATAATTGAATTAAATGGCAAAAAAAATAAAAAAATTTTAGCAGCAGTAAAATATATGCAATATTGATTTAAAAATAAAATAAATTTCACAAAAATTTAATTTTCTTTTAAAAAATAAATTTAAAACAATTGCTTATTTGAAATAAATTTTATAAAATTTTGATTTTGCTTCTTTCAAATTAATTTGTTTTATTAAAAATGGGTTTTCCCCATTAATCATGTCTGGTGAAATACTCTCATATTTAAAGAAAAAAAACACACAATTACAGTTAAACAACAATAACAAACATTGACTGAAGAATGACTGACTCAGTCAGTCTACTACAAAACAACAACAACAAAAATCACAACTGCAAACAACAACTACATACTCTATTTCAAACAAGTACAATTTACTTACTATAATATTTACTTTGTAGTTGTTGCCGAGATTGCCTTTATTGTTTTGTTGTTGTTTGCAATAAGACAAAAACAAAACACACACATAAAGAAAAACAAATACATACATATCTATAAAAGTCAAAGAAAAGTATCGAAAAGAAAACTTAGCAGCAACAAACAAAAATGACGACACGTTTATTTTCACAAAAAAAAAATAAAAAAATTAAAAACAGAAACGCAGAAATGTTGAGCAAATTTGTTAACAGCACAAAAACAAAAATCGCGTTTGCTGTTGTGACACGTGCTTTTTTCAGCTGTTTTGATAAAAAAAAGAAACAACACACAGATACACACACTCACAACAACCAGCTAAAAAAAATAAACCAAAATAAATAAACATTAAAAAATGGTTTTTATACCATATAAAAACAACAACAACAAAAAAAGCTGCAAAAAATGAAAGAAAATTAAACACAACAAAAAAATATAACGGTAAAAAACTCATTTTGTTTGTTGGCGAACAACAATAACAACACAAGCAGAGAGTGGAAAATTGTAATCAAAACAAAAAACGCAATTGCTTTTTTGTTGCATTGGCAAACAACAACAACAGCAACAAAAAAAATTAACCGTTATAAACATGTACAAAAAGTAACGATGAGTGTATGTCTGTATTTGCAAGCAGCACAGAGAGCCAAGAGTGAGTAAGCCAGAGAGCTTAAGAGTCTATCTATATTTTTGGGGAGTAAAAGTGCATAACAATGCAGTAGGTTGTTATGGTGAACAAATACAAACAGACAGACAAGTGCAAAACAACAAAAAATGAAGAAGAAAAGCATTGGGAAAATTGTATAAGGAGTTGGCCCCAAAGGGTTTAGGGTAAATAATAATAATTAGTAAGGCTAATACAGCGATTTTTTGGGTGTTGATAAAAAAGGAAATGAAAATTTAAGTTTAAAAATAAAAAAAATTAAAAATATTGTAAAGAGTATTTTGTAATTGATTTATTTTAATGAATTCAATGTTTTGTCAGAAAGTTTAAACAAAATTTGAAATATTTTAAGAAAATTTAAGCTCATTTTTTAAAATTCTGAAATATTTTTCAGTCAAATTTTTGCAAAATTTTATAAATTAAAAATTTAATTAAAATTTAAGTTTAAAAATAAAAAAAAATACAAATATTTAATTGATTTTTATACCCCATCGGTCCATAATTGGTCATAGCTCCCATATAAGGCCCACTTCCGAAAATCACTCAAAAATATAAATTATTGAAATTTTAAAAGAAAAATGTTTTTGTTCTTTTACTTAGGGTAGGGCAGCGAAATGCAAACTCACACCACTACAGTTTTTGATATTGTAGTTGTATGAGTTGAGAATTATTCTCTGGCAAAAACAAAAACAAATAGCTGAAATAATGAAATAAACATGCATAAAAGCGTAACACAACCTGCTTCTATCAATGCTCATGCGAGACTGACTGTTTTTATACAATGTGTGTGCTTGCGTACATGTAAAAACAAAATCAAGAGAGCTCATTTGAGAGCTCATTGCATTTCGCTGGTGTAGGGTATTATATGGTCGGGCTTGACCGACCATACTTTCTTACTTGTTTTTTAATGAATTCAAAGTTTCTCGGTTTTCGTCAGAAAGTCAAAACAAAATTTTAAAATTCTGAAATATTTTTCCGCATAATTTTAAAATTTTTAAAAATTTAATTAAAATTTAAGTTTCAAAATAAAAAAATTTATAAATATTAAAGAGTCATTGTATCGGCTTTTTTCAGAAAGTTTAAACAAAATTTCCCCCAAATTATAAAGTCTTTAAAAATTTTCTATAGGTATTAAAAATTAAATTAAAATTTAAGTTTCAAAATAAAAATAATTTACAAGTAAATTTTATTAATTGATTTTTTTAATGAATTCAAAATTTCTCGGTTTTCTTCAGAAAGTCAAAACAAAATTTAAAAATTGTCTATGTTAAAAATTAAAAATTAAGGTTTCAAAATTAAAAAATTTACAAATATTGAATACGCATTTGTTACTAATAGTTTAAAAGTTGTATCGGTTTTTGTCAGACAGTCAACTTTTCAAATTTTTTTTTATAATTCATTCTAATTTTGATCGAAATGAATTTTTCAAATTTCCGTAATAACATAAAGGTTTCGTTTTATGTTTGATTCTTAAAAGTATTTTAAAATTTCGCACTAAGAAATTTCTATTTCACGAAAGTCATCTTAGACAGAATGAAGACCACTATTGAATTCGGGAAATCAGAGAAACTCAAAGGTCTGCAATAGTGCTCAACCAGCAAATATAGTAAATCTAAATCTAAAAATCCAATTTCACAATTTATTCGAAATAATTTTTTCAAGCTTCCTCAAATAAACATTGCGGATTCTTTTTTAAGCGAATTCTTCTTATAGAGTACCAAGACCATGACTACATTTGAGAAATCAGAGAAACTCAAAGGTATAGTTATGGCTTAATCGACAGTTAAAATAGCTCTATACCTACCAAATTTCCAGATTAATTTTATTTTTGAATCACAATGAATTCTCAAGTTTGTGTAAAAAGCAATTTAAACTTTTTACTAAGAATTTAGTTTATTTTAATATTTTTACCATTTTAATTTTTGGTGATTTTTCCTTTTAAGTAGTCCTCACTGTTAACACTAAAGGGTAGTGTAGTTTAATGTTACCCTTAAGCTTATAAAAGTTTTTTGTGTTCTGCTAGTTTTTTTTCCAAGTATTTTTTTTTTGGCAAATTGCAATATTATACGAATGACTGCAATGCAATAATAATAATCATCATAATAATGATAACTAACAATATGAATATCATTATCGCAAAACAAAATCTTCATCAAAATAATCTTCATTACAATAATAAACATCATATAACCTAGACATCATCATGATTATTATAATAATAACAACAACAACAACAAGAAAAACCGCGCAAAATTTATATTAAAATTCAGCAGCCCCTTACCAGCAAGCAAATGCATGCATTATTAAACCATACAGACTTACATACATACACCCACAATTGAATGAAATACAAATGACCCCTACCTACGACCCCTAAAAATAAAACAAGTTTTATTTCTTTTGTTTTTGTAAAAAATTTTTGTTTATTTGTTTGTTTGTTGGTTTCTGTGTTTGTAAATCATAACCCCTCATTTAATGCATGAAAATGGCAAAACGAAATGAGAAGAAATCATGATGACGACGACAACGATGATGATGATAATGATGATGATGAAAGAGAGTGAGTGAATGAGTGTATTTTGTTATTTAGGAGAGCCAAAAGCGCGAGGGAGGTTAGTTAGTTGGTTGGTTTAGTTAGTTGTTATTGTTTTATCACTGTGATAAATGTTCCTACTTAAACAGCCCAACACAACTAAATAAAACAAAACCTCTTGCTCATTTTCTTTAAATCTTATTTGGGTTTTGTGCAAATATATGCTGTAGACACTGCTCTCCGTTTTGGGGGGTTAACAATTTTACTGCCCCCAACTCCCCTAAACACCCTTTTATTGCAGTCCATAGTTATTTGTGGGGGAATATTTGTTGGTGTTTGGCAAAAATGCATTATTAAATATTTTGTAGTTGTTGTTTTATTTTTTTTTGTTGGTTCATGGGTGTTGGTGTTTATTTAAAAATTAATAGAATTTTCTACTCTTTCCTACAATTACTCTTGCACTTACTTATACACTCATATAATACTCATACTTTGGCAATTATTGAATTGAACATTTGTTGTTATTTTTTTTTTGCTGCATTTAAGTCTAACTGTATGTCTGTCCCTTCGTCTGTTTGTCTGACAGTCAGTATCTTTTTTTGTTGGTTTTGCTTCCACTGCTGATATTTTTGTTAATTTGAATTTTATTAGTTTTTAGGCAGTTGTTGTTACTAAGTTTTTTTTTGTTGTTTTGTAAACTATATTATTTGTTGTTGTTTTTATTACATTTTATATAATAATTCTAGTCTATATGTTTGTTATTAGTAATGTGCATCCAACAACAAACAAATTTATTAAACGAATTTATAAAAATTCTAAACTAAAAGTGCGACTGCGTTAGATTTTCTGTTATTTTTTTTTTTTGCTGTTCAGTTCTGTTTAGTTTTTTTCTAATTTAGCAAAACTGGAAAAAAATATGAAATTTTCTAATAATGTGTTTTGTGTGCATTATGCTATGTGTGTTTTTATAGTTGTTGTTGATTTGCAACAACAAATACATTAGAAAAAATTTAAAAATTTATATGTAGGTTTAATTTGTTTGAAATTAATGATAGATAAAATATATAAAAAAAAGAAGGTAGATTTATTAAAACAGGGAAAGATAGAGTAATCAGAAAAAGGGGATAACAGAGCAGTAGCTAAAAGTACTAGAGTACCAACAGTTTTGCTTAAAAGTACTAACCCAAAATTATTCAAAATTAAACTAAACGTTTAAATTTTGAATTTTTAGTACTTCTTTAAGCTTTCATTACAATATTGACCTTCTTTGTTTAAAAATTTACGCCTCGTGTTACAAGTTCAATACCTTTTTCCTTAAAAAACAAATATTGAACTAAAAACTATTATTTTTTTTGTGTGTAGAAACAAGTTTAACATTAACAACTATTTCCAAAATTGAAAAAAAAACAATTAACACTTTTTTTGTTTTACTAATTACAGTGAATGTTTGAGCAAATTCCTAAAACAATCAGGCGGACGTACATACATACAAACATACTTGCTTAGCAGTCAAAGTATAGGGAAAAAGAATTAATCAGCAATGTAAGAAGAAAAATATAGCTAAAATACAATTATCTTGGACCATCACTTTTTCGAACTAACTAAGACACAACTAGAGAGAGAAGGTAGCAACTAAATAGAACTGCTAGTTTGGGTATAGTTTTAGTAATGAATGTTAAAAATATTAGGACCCATAGACGATCCAAATTTCTATGATTCTTTATAGTTCGATGTAAAAAATATTGTGTATTACAAGGTTTTTGTATAAAATCTTATTTGTAATAAGTTTTTCTGAAGAAAATCTTGCGTATAACAGTTTTTTTAATATAAAATCTGGTGTATAACAGTTTCTTCTACAGAAAATGTAAAAGGTTTTTTTACAGAAAATCTTGTGTATAACAGTTTCTTCTATAGAAAACCTAAAATATAACAGTTTTTTGTACACGAAATTAGTTTTTTCTTTAGAAAATATTATGTGTAAACATTTTTTAAAAGAAAGTATTGTTTACAACAGTTTTTCCTATAAAAAATATTGTGTATAACAGTTTTTCTTATACATACAAAAATATTGTGTATAACATTCCTTTCTACAGAAAAATAGCAGTATAACAGTTTTTTCTTTAGAAAATATTTTGCATAACAATTTCTTCTATAGAATACATAAAATATAACAGTTTTTCTATAGAAAATCTGGTGTATAACAGTTTTATCTATAGAAAACATAAAATATAACATTTTTTTTTAAAAAAATCTGGTGTATAACAGTTTTTTCTGTAGAAATTATTATGTATAAAAGTTTTTTAAAAGAAAGTACTTTGTATAACAGTTTGCTCTATAAAAAATATTATGTATAACAGTTTTTCCTATAAAAATATTGTGTATAACAATTCTTTCTGCAGAAAATTTAGAGTATAACAGTTTTTTCTATAGAAAATCTTGTGTATAACAATTGTTTCTACAAGAAGTTGGTGTATAACTGTTTTTTGGAGAAAATATTTTGCATACAAATTTGTTTAAAGAAATTATTGAGTATAACAGTTTTTTCTTTAAAAAATATTGTGTATAACAGTTTTTCCTATAAAAATATTGTGTATAACAATTATTTCTACAGAAAATTTAGAGTATAACTGATTTTTTCTATAGAAAATATGTTGTATAAAAGTTTATTCTATAGAAGATATAAAATATAACAGTTTTGTGTACAGAAAATCTGATGTATAACATAAACGTTTCTATAAAAGAAAGTATTGTGTATAAAAGATTTTCCTATAAAAATATTGTGTATAACAACACTTTCTACAGAAAATTTGGAGTATAACAGTTTTTTCTGTAGATAATCGTGTTTATAACAATATTTTCTATAGAAAATCTTATATTTTCAATAGAAAATTTGTGTATAACAGTTTTTCCTTCAAATTATATTCTGTATAACAGTTATATTCTTCCAATACAGCAAAATCTGTTATATACAATATTTTCTATTGAACATATTGTTATACAAAATGTTTTCTATAGAAAATATTCTGTATAACAGTTTTCTTTTTACAGAAAAACGTTTGTATTTCAATAATATAGGAAACTTTGTTCCGAAATGAAGTATATTCCAGTAAAAATAGTAGTCGAGAGACAAGGTGTGGACTATAAAGCGTATCTATCTTAAGTTTTTGTAATGATGGAATATTACAGTTTCATTTATGGCGTCATATTCATATTCGAATCAGTTGCGTTCGGTACAGGTTCCCTGTGATGGTTTGGTTTGTCGGGCTTCGCATACGATCTTTTAGGCTTCGGGTTATTGTAATGAATTCATCGCCAGTAATGATTCGGTGCAAAAATGATTTTCTTTTATAGCGTTTCGTACATGCAAAATCGTTTTTCAAGATCTCTCGTCTTCAATTCGTATGGTACCCCAATTTCCCTGCTTTTGGATGGATCCTGCTGCTCGGAAACGTTTAGAAATTGCTGCTTGAGTCGCTCCCAATGATTTTGGAAGCTCCTGTTGAGTTTGACAACAATATTCATGGAGTAATGCCTCCTATTCTTGGTCTTCAAACTTTCTGAACCGCACAAGCCATTTCTCGCACGTTGAAACCGATGGAACACATTCACCATACGCTTCGGTGAGCAATCGGTGTGCTTCAGCGGCACTTTTGTTCAAATTAAAGAAGTAAAGCAAAAGTTCCCTCATATGACGCTTTGTTGGCACAAAATTCGACATTTTCGAAGCAAAAAAAGTTTGTTGTTTACACTATAATGTTCAATAACTAAGTGAGAATAAATAAGACATAAAATATATTAAAAAGATACGCCATCTATTGTAAAGCCCGCATTTTTAAAAAAGTTAAAAAACAATTTCAAAATTTATGATCTCTAAAATGATATAAAATAATTAAAAATTACTGAAGATATTTAAAGTCAAATTCAAGAAATAAATTAAATTAAAACAAATAAATTTTGAGTTTGAAACCATCTTATACCTAATATAGAGTGCCAAATAAATTAATAATTTACATAAATACGGTCATTGAACGATTATTGTTATTATTGTTTCCCCTAAACATCATAAAACATATAAAAAATATTTAACAAATTGCTTTAAGTAAAACTAAAATAATACTTAATACCCAGCAAATCCCAAGATTTTAGCATAATTTATAGACAATATTTTAGTTAATAATACTTAACTAAAGGCAAAAAATAATTAAAACAAAACCAGAAAAAAATAACCAAAAACAAAAGCCCCTTTAAACATTTAAAGCTAATAATCATAAGAAAAAAAATAAACTAATTACATACATCGGTTGTCTATACCTTTAAAACTATAGCCCAAATAAAAATTTAGCGTGGAGAAAAAAGTCTAAAAATTGTTAGTAGCAAAAATAATTTTCAACGCCATTTCAAGTACAGTTGAAAAATATGAGCTTCTTTACATTTTATGATTTTTTTTTACATATTCTTTGTGCTGCTTTTTGCCATTATTCTTTTTTGGGTTTAAATGATTTTTTTTCATTTTTTTTAGCCAATAACTTGGTTTATGATTGTTCGTTTTTTTGCTTTTTGGCCAGGCTAATTATATTTTTAAGTTTTGTTTGTTGGAGTAGATGATTGTAAGACATTGAGGGAATGAAAGAAAGAATGAATGAACAAAAATAAAATATACTAAATATTGAAGCTGGTGTAATTAGCAGCACAAGCAACATAAAATCACCAACAAATGCTGCAAGTCTGTGAAGTTGAAATAACAGGCTAAATTATATTCTGTTTCTTAAAGGGTTTTTTTTTTGTTTAGTTAAATTTTAAATGTTTTCCAAATATTGATTTTGTCATTTGTATTAGAGACTACCATTTGTCATTGAAATTTACACAATTTAAGGAAATAACATTAAAATGTCCATAATTTCCACAATTTAAGGAAATAATTCTTGGTTTTGTTTTGAAAATTAGTTAGGTTAAACTTTTATGGCTATGATTTCTTTTTTTCTTCATTTTGTTAGCTTTATATTAGCTTTTTGTCTAAACATAATCCATTATATTACAAATTGTTTTGTTGCGCCATTTTTCTAAGGCTACTAAATTATGAAAAACCCTTTTTTTAAGCTATATTTCTCTCATCGCCTCTCATTATTTGGTTATTATTTGTTGTATCCCCCCTTTAATGTGCAGTGATTTTTTTGTTCATAAAAATTGTTAAAAAATTCAAACAAAAAACTGAAATGAAATGAAATAAAATAAAATAGACTAACGGCCGTCCAAATGTCGCCGTTCTAGATAAATAAGCATTCTTAATTATCCTTTTTTTTTTGCTCAACCATTTTTTGTTACTCTATTGTTTTGAATAATAATTTATATATAAATAATATATAAAAAAATTTCTACTTTTAAGTAAATAATGATGAAAAAAAAAAATAAAATAAAAATAATAACAAACCACGTTTTTATTATTAAGTACTTAAATGTTTGAACCAAACCAAAAGCAAAAAAAAATTACAAAAAAGCTAAAACAAAGTGGCAAAACAATGGTTAAAAAATGATGCTGTAATAGAAAAAAAGGGGTCTTAAACAAGTGGCATTGAAAAATAAATGACGTACAAATAAATAAATGAATAAAGGACATACGAAGAGACAACAACAATCATTTTGTGGCACATTAAAAATTATTTTCAAACAAACATAAATAAAATAAAACTACCGACGGGATTGTTTTCGTTTCATTTAGGTTATTTTTTCATGTTGTTTGCATCATTTTTTTGCACATTTTCTCTAATATTTAAAATATGTGAGTAATTTGTATAATTTATAGTTCAAGTTTTTAATAAAACATTTATTCAAACTTCTTAAATTAAATAAGGCAGGTTAAATTTTGTTATAAAATGTTTGTTAGTTGAAAAAAAATACTTTTTTTAAACTAAGAAACTTTGAAAGATCAGAAAATCTGAAGGCCTAACTTTAACACCCTATAACAAGATATTAAAAATATTAAATTTTTGAAACTTTTGGATATGTACTTAAAAGTATGTCATGAAAAGGTATTAAAAGATGGCCAATTTAACACATATTAATCTGCTTAACTGTTAAGTTAACAATACATTACCCCCAAACTATCCAAAAAAAATTAGTAATGACTTGCAATTATTAAATAACATAATTTTCAATGACTACTACATACCATCTGCATTACTTCGAAGTAGTTGAATAATGACCTGTTAAATTATTCGATATATAAGAACATATTTTCAAGACATTTGCTTGAGTCAATGTTTGCATTCTGTTTTTCATTGATAACCGATTCTAAGAGTTCGTAAGATCAAATAGTGTTTAAATTAATTACTTCAAGTGGTATTTAAGTAATGATTTTTCTATATAAAACGTTATAGAATTATTTGAATTGAAATATTTTTAATAATTGGACTTTTTACCCTTTAACACTATATAAAATAGGTCTAAAACAATTGTATATCTTTATAAATATTTTGGGTCAACACAAAGTTTTGGAATTCAAGTGAAAAGTAAGTGTAATTCAAGCCTTGAATTTTAGTCAAGCAATTGAATTCATAAACTCAAGCCATATGTTTTTTGTTAGAAAAATATATAATTTTTCTAATATTTTTCAAGTTTAAAAAATAATTACATTTACTTTCAGGTAAAATTTCAATAAAATGTTCAAGTGCTTGAATTTTGAACTATTTTGCTTATTGAAATATTTTGGAAAAATTTCCTTTTTTACAATTTTTTATAAAATTGTTCTACAATTTTTCGAAAACTTTTAATAATTTAAAAATTTTTGGAAAGTGGACTTCAAACAATGGACAATCGGTTTTAAATTACTATATTTAAAGGACAAAATTAAGCAAAATATTTGAAAAATATTTGAAAAAAAAATATTTTTTACAAAACTTTGTTCTAAAATTTTCAAAATCTTGTATTTATATATTTGAAAAGTGAACCAAATTCCCATTTCAATGCTAAATATACACAAAATTAATAGCAGTTTTCTAGTAAAATAAATTTTTGTTATCAAATTTAAGAAAATGTTTAAAAAATTTAAAATGTTAGAATAATTTTTTTTTTACAAAATTTTTCTATAATTTGAAAATATTGTTTAAGATTTTGTTTAATGTTCTTAATGTCCTTTCAAACGATATACTTTTTTAATTTTGTATAGCAATTAAAATATTGGGTATATGAATTAAAAATACGGGATTCATAATAGAGGGCGTATCTTTTGAACGCGGGTTTTGTTTTTAAAAACTTATACGTCATTTTGAAGGGTACATATCTGTCATTTATTCTCACTTAGTTACTGAACATTATAGTGTTAAATACAACATTTTATTTTGCTTCGAATATGTTAAATTATAAACCAACAAAGCGTCATATGCGGGAAGTTTTGCTTTACTTCTTTATAAGTGCCGCTGAAGCACACCGATTGCTCACCGAAGCTTATGGAGAATGTGTTCCGTAGGTTTCAACGTGCGAGAGATGGATTGTTCGGTTCAGAAGTGGTGATTTTGACACGGAAGATAAAGATCGCTCAGGCCAGCCAAAAAAGTTTGAAGACCAAGAATTGGAGGTATTTCTACATGAAAATTGTTGAAAAACACAACAAGAGGTTGCAAAATCATTTCAAGCAGCCATTTCAAAACGTTGGAGAGCAACATGATTCATTCAAAAGCAGAGAAATTGGATAACATACAAATTGAAACCGAGAGAACTTAAAAGAAGACTTTGTATGTCCGAAATGCTGCTTGAATGATATAAAAGAAAATCATTTTTGCACCGAATCATTAATTACGATGAAAAATGGATACACAGACGAATGGATAGACAGACGAATCCACACCAAAGCCAAATGTCTATGGCGCTATTCTATTATGAGCTGCTGAAATCTGGCCAGACCATCACAGGCAACCTGTATCAAATGCAACTGATTCGTTTGAAACGAGCATTGTTCGAAAAACGCCCTCGCCCGCTTTATAGCTTAATCTATATATATAAAAATGAAATGGTCCATGTATGTAATGGCATCACGTGAGAACGGCTGAAGCGATTTGGCTGATTTTATTTACTCGATTCGAAATTTTCAGGACATGGTTTGTAAAGAAAAAAAATCTAAAATTCCGGGTAAAAATCGGAATTTTTCTTAGTCCAGTCAACTGTAATAAAAAAAGCCCCCTGAAGTATGCAGTACAAATTTAGATATTTTATTTGCAAATAAATAAGAACAGGCAGGTGTATGTGGGTTGGAGAAACTTGAAGAACTAACACTAGCAAATAGCTACCGGGCGAAGCCGGGGCGGGGCGGTCAAATAGTTTTAAATATTTATTATTTCCTTACAGCTTGACTGTAAGAAAGACTTAATTGTGAATAAAAGACTTAATTGTGAATAAATTCGTAAATAATCAATCGATTTTTATGATCTATATCTCATTTTGTTGCTATTACATGTGGCTTTTCGATAAAGCAATAAATCCAAATAATTTCTGCCGTTTTCGATTTTTCATGATTTTTTTAAAACAAAAAAACATTGACAATTTCACGTAAAAAATATATTTTTTGTTTCAATTTATTATTATAACTCCAAAACTACTGAGCCGATTGAAACGTAATATATATTTGAAAATTTGTACATAGTATGGGGAAAACGTTTTCAAAATTTAATCAATCGAAAGAAAAAGATTAACTACTCAATCTTATGTATAACAAACAAAAAACTAAGATCTTGCGAAAATTAGCGAATTCACTTAATAGTAAATAAATTCGAAAAGTATTAATCGATTTGTATGATCGTTATCTCATTTCGTTGCTATATATGTGGTTTTGCGATAAAGCAATAAATCTAAAGAATTTCTGCCGTTTTTGATTTTTCATGATTTTTTTAAAACAAAAAAATTAGCTATTTTCACGCAAAAAATATATTTTTTGCTTCAATTTGTTTATAAATCCGAAACTACTGAGCCGATTAAAAAGCAATATATAAAATATTTTACAAAGCATGGGGAAAATGTTTTCAAAATTCAATCATTCGAAAGAAGAACATTAACTACTCAGTTTTATGTATATCAAACAAAAAACTAAAATTTTGTGAAAATGAGCGAATTCACTTAATTGTGAATAAATTCGGAAAGAATCAATCGATTTTTATGATCGATATCTCATTTCGTTGCTATATATGTGGTTTTGCGATAAAGCAATAAATCAAAACAATTTCTGCAGTTTTCGATTTTTCATGATTTTTTTAAAACAAAAAAATTAGCTATTTTCACGTAAAAAATATATTTTTTGCTTCAGTTTGTTATTATTCACGCATATACTTTAATTCTTTTATTTATTTCAAAAACTGCTTTTATTTAAGACAATTCAAAACAAATATTTAGTTTTATTTCATGCTGTTTGATCTTACAAAACACTTGTAAGGGTCAAACAAATTTGTGCTAAAATGTATAATTTTAATTTTTTTTTATTTTAATTCATAGTTTCATTGCTTACCTTTTAAAAATGTTGTAATTTTATTTAATTTTTTATATATACTTTGATGATTTTTTTATTTAAAGTTGAGTTGTAACACTGTTTTTGTTTGAGTTTATTCCGTAATAATTCTCGTTTGCTAGTTTTTTGTAAACTTCTTTTATTTTAGTTCAATAATTCTTTAAATGGTAATTTAATGTATTTGTTTTGGTTTTAATTAAGTTTTTATTAAAATTTTCTTTTTTTTTAGTTTTTTTTAGTAAAAAATTTTCAATATTTTGTTCAAGTTGTTTTAATGTTTTAATTAAACGTTTCTATATAATTAAGGTACGTTCTTTTTTTTCCATAAATTTCACTTCAATCTAAAAAAAATCAAACAATTTATTAATAAATTTATATAAAAAGGTGTTAAATTTAGCTTAAAACAAACAGATGTTGTTTAAGAAAAAAATATTTCATAATATTTAATTAATTAATTATTTGTTTGTTTGTGTGTTTGGTAAGTTAAAATTATAACGGTCAATAACTTGCACACGAAAAAAACGCAATTTTTTAAACCTGTCTTATGGTTTATTATGGTTTGTTGCTGTTTATTTATTTTTTGTTTTAAATATTTTTTTATAAATCAATACAAGGTTTTGAATTCCTAAATAAAATCTCACAGATGCACACTTTTGCTTAAAAACATGACAGCAGAAAAAATCACCACAAATTCAATATTAAAAACGTCACTTATATTGTTGTTGTTGTTGCTGTGATGATGATGATTGTTATTATTATTATTATTTTCGTTGTTGTTGTTGCTGGTTGTCACAGCTTGATTAATAAAATGCACAACTTCCGTTTATTAATAATATTTTTTTTATTTGGTTTTTTCTTTTTGCGTTTCTGAGTTCACTTGCAGTTTAAGTCTTTGATTTTGTTTTGATTTCTGTGTTCAAATTTTTGTTTCTGTTACATATTTGCAAACTCTTCTCTCTCATACTCTCTTTTCGATTTCTATCTCTTGGGTTTTTTGTGCATAAAGCCGTTGCTGTTTTTATTTTTGTTTGTTTCTGTCTCCTGTCTCAGTATTAGTAGTAGTATTTTTGCAAAATAAAAAAGGAAAAAAACAAAGCATACAATAAGGAAAAAAATTGTGAATGAGTTTTTTTTCTTAGCGAAATGTGACACGACAATTTTAGTAGGTTTTTGTTTGAGAGAATGTTTGTATGTTTGAATGAATGTACTTGTTTGTATGTAGGTTGGTGTTGTTGATTACGTTAACAATTTTTTTCTGTTGTACGTTTGTATTTTGTGTATTTGTTTGTTACGTTTTAATATGAGTCAAGTGCCGGCATGTGCTTTTTTTTTTGCTGCTGCTGGCTGGCTGGCTGCACTTTTTTTGCATCTATGAAAATTAATTTTTTTTTATATGCAAAAAAGAGATTTTCATAATGCAGTTGGTTTTTTTTTGTTGTTGTTGTGGTTGTTTTTATAGTTACAATTTGTTATTAAAGCGGAAAATTGATAATAATTCTTGATTTGTAAAGATAGAATAGAATAGATATGGAAATTTATGAAATTTTATGGTTTTAGTTAGAAATTTATCATGAAAATTAAAAAAAATTTGAATTATTTAAAGAAATCTATCAATTTTATGATAATAATTCATGATTTGTAAAGATACAATTGAAATAGGCCGACATTTATAATGAAATCTGGTGATTTCAAAGTTTTAAAACAATTAGGTATAAGCAAAGAATACAGATTCGTAGTAGCAACCGAATTTATTGACAATCAAATAATTCTATCTTAGTGACCGAATTTCACATTTGTGGCACAGAATTTTAGAATTTTAGTCTTTATTAACTGACTTTTTGTTGATAGAACCGAAAAATTCTATGTGTGCAACCGAATCATTGGATTGTCAACAATTTCGGTTGCTACTACGATTTTGTATTCTCTTTGTAGGTATTTTCAGCAAAATAAGTTTAACCATACCTATAAACTGTTGTTTAAAAACAATATTTTCATGAAACAAATTAGAATTCAGGAATTTTAAAGAGATTTTGCAAATTTCTTTTTAAAAAATTTCAATATTTAACATATTTTCATAGTAAAATAATTAATATTTAAGAACAATTTTTTAAATGAGTTAAAATTTTTTAGGTTTTTAAAAAATATGATTTTAATTTGCTTAATTTTTTTGTTTATTTTACTTCAGAGACCTACAAATATTTATCATTATAATAAAGTTGAGTTTATAAGCTTTCAAATAAAACCTTATTTATCTGAATTCGTTCTACCAAGTTACATTATTTTCAACATTGCATTGCTGTCTTTAAAAAAATCACTTAAAGGCTCCTGTTCAAAGCTCCATAAGATATAAAGTTTCGACCATATTGAGATAAACTAAAAGTATTTCAAAAGTCCTTTACAAGTACTTTGTACCTAACAAATTTCATTAAATTCTAAAGTGTATTTAGTTTTCAAATTGTCATTAAAATTTTAAAATTTTTCACAAATAAAATATTTTAAAAATCTGTTTCTGGCTGAAACATTTACAAACTAATATAAATTTCCGGCAAATCATTCATTCAGTAAGACAAATAATTCAATATTCTTCAAAATTTACTAAAATCTCATTATTTTCTTTGGGAATAATACAAATTTTGATTCAGAAGTAGTCAGCTCAATGCCAGAACTTATTTTTTTTAACAATATGTATTTGAAAACTGGTTTCTATAATATTTCAATAGAAGTGTTTTTAAAATACAAATTGTTTATTTAAATCTGAGTTGTAGTTCCAAATTTAGAGCAATTTCAACTTTTAAAACTCTAATAATTTTCCTAAAACTTGTAAAAAGCTCAATTTTTTTTTTGTAAAGTTTATAATTTTCTATAATATTTTAATAAAAGAGATTAAAACCTTTCAAACAAGGTTTTTCATATTGAAATCTAATTTGCTGTTCTAAAGATATGGTAATTCAAATCTCAAACACTTTTCTCAAACATTTTCAAAGGCAACAATTTTGGAAAGCTAGACAAATTAAAAAATATGACCCTACTTTTGTTAAAGTTTTATATAACTCCAAGACTTTTTTAATAATTTTTTCAACAAATTTTGAATCTTGAAAAAAAAATTTAAGAAAATTATAAATAAGGGAAAAAATATTTAGTAATTGTACAACTTTGTTATTTTTTAAAAATAATGTTTTGGATTTTTTATAACATGAAATTGAAGAGTCTAATTAATGTTATCATTTATAAAGAAATTAAAAACTCAGAAAACTTTGTTGTTTTCATTAAAAATTTTATAAAAAAAATTTAATTTTTAAGTTCTAGTTTTGGTATTTTCTGTACAACTTTGTTATTTTTTAAACAAATGTTTTGATTTTTTCTAGCAAGCAAACTTAAGAGTCTAATTAATATTATAATTATAAAACAAATTAAAAATTTTATTTCAGAACTGAGAGAACGTTAATCGAATTTAAAACAAGTTTTGGAAATATGTACATCTTTGGTTAGTATTTTTCTGAGAACTTTGCTATTTTTTATATTAATTGATTAAATTGTCTTATAACATTGGACAATAGCTTCTAAGTAATGTTATAATTAAAGAAAAGTATTAAAAGTTTGCTTAATAATGGCGGAAATTAGGATATATTTCCCAAAAAAACAATTGAAGTTAGTTTTTTAAGTTTTATTTTTTGATTTATCTTCACAACTTGGTTAATTGTTAATTTTTTAAACTTAAATTTAACAACAAGATAGTTTAGAATATTAAAAATATTATTATTAAGAAAGTATTTTCAAAACTCAGAAAATTTTCAATCGAATTTAAAAAAAAATAAAAAATTTTAAGATTCAGTTTTCGAAATTTCTTCAGAACTTGAATATTTTTGATAAAATTTATTAAATTGTTTTATAACATTAAACTATAGAGTCAGATTTATAATATTATTAAAAAAGAAATTTAAAAATTTTCTTTACAAATGAGAAAATTGAAATTTCCAAAGAATTTAAAAAAAAAATTAAGTCAATTTTTTAAGCAGCAGTTTTAGTATTATCTTGATAACATTTTTATTTGTTAACTTGAGTTTTAATAACAAGAATAATATAAATGAAAAAGAAATGCAAAATTTCGTTTGAAGCATTAAACAATTTTAAAAAACAGAGAAATTTTGGGGAGGAATTCTTTAAAACTCTTCAGAAGCTTTCAAAAACTGATTTTAGAGTCTAAAATTTAGACATTTGCTAATGTATCTCTCATTATCATAGAAATTGATATGATTTTTGAAAACCGAGCTATTATAAAAACCATTATAATGTAAAAATTAATTAGAAATTTGAATTCAAAAAAATTTAAAATTAAACTTTTTAAAAGATTCATTTCAGATTGAGGCAATTAGAAGTTTTTTTTGCTAATACATGCTCACCACTTAGGTTATTCACAACTGAGTTAGGTCTTTGACAGGGGAGTTTCCGATCTATGGTTTAAACTTTAATTTTGACACTTTGACTTAAATACTTTTAAATTATTTGCTATTTGTCATCTGGGCTTACTTTTGCTAGGAAAGAATAAGCAATTGATTTAAAAGGTATTCTTGAAATCGATCAAAATTCCTTACATCGTTTTGACTTCGATCATAACTTAATATATTGAAATTAGCAAATATTGTTTAATTAAATAAATGGGTATTAATCAAATCATTCGGACTTAATAGCCGAACTTTTCTATTATGACTATTATATGGGGTAAACAAATTGGGTTCTTGAGAATGTAATTCATTTGCCGCAAATTCATTTGGCAAAACTAATCTGTTGTCTATTTATTAAATTAAATTTATATTAACCGAGCAAAAGATCAGCTAAAGTCAATAAAAAGCTCTGTATGTCTCTGGGGTGTCTCTAAAGTTGAGATCCTAGTGGAGATCTAGCTTAACCGTTTCGGTATGGCTTTCAAATTACAAGCTGTATTGTAATTTTTATGGGTTATATCGCTCTCAAAAAATGTGTATGTTAAAGTAAAAATAACCAATTGTATGTACCATCTAAATATAATGGTACCTATATGTAACACTAACCCGAAAGGGTTAAAACTAAAGATACAAATTATTCTTGTAACTACTCTTTCCAACAAAGAGTTAAATGAACTTAAAAGGAAACAAATTCTTAACAAAATATGTTTTTAATGCTAAATTAGTCTCTTATTGGATGATCTGCAAATCTACTGGCTAATCAGCCTTATTTTTGGGGCGTGTCTTAACCCTTCGGAAGCAACATTAAATGTAAATGATGCAGAAACTTTATTGTAAATTAAAATGTGATTTGATGACATTAGAAATCAATTTATTTTAGAATTGATCAATAAATAAAGAAAATGAACATAAAATATGCTAGTTTTTCTAAACAGTGCAGAAAAATAAATAAATACCAAAATCGTTGTAGGGTTAATAAGTCGGTTTAAATGGAAATTAATGGGTGAATTCCAAAACATCTGTATGCAACCTTAAAAAGTCGAGCGATTCTTAACGCAACCGTGTAAACTATGATAATGTTTTATATCGCAAAATGTATGAAAAAGTAAAAACAGGCTAAGTTTTTTTTAAATTTTAACTACGCGTTTGCTTGTTTTATCTTGATAAAGATATGACTGCATTGCATACAGACGTGGAATTCACCCAATCTGTTGGAAAATTTGCAGTTTACATGATGGGTAATAGATTTCGTGACAAATTAAATTTCTAAGAGACCCAAAGATTTGAAAAGCACAAATTTCTGCTTCTTATCGGCCTTATTTATGGGGGCGTGGCTTAATAAAAGAGTTAACTTCTTTAGATCTTGAATAAAGTGTGACTTAAAAAAGAGGTTTAAATGGTATTCCCTGATTGTAGGCCTTAGATAAGGATTTACTAAGTTCAAATGCTTACTTGTTTTCAAAATTATTCGATTTTCCTTTTCCAGAATTTTGGATAAATTAGATTACATATTTTTGTACACTACACTACGAACTCTACAAACGGCCTTAAGGCAACTTTAAGATTTTTGTTAGCACTTTATCAAATGTGTTTAAGGTTTATTATATTTTTATAAGCAATTTACTGAGTTATTTAACAGATTTTCTTCAGTTTTTCCACTTTTTCACTATTTTTGTTTAATTCGTTAAACAAATTTTCGGATTATTTTTTTTAAATTTTGAGAATTTTCTTAAAAACACATAAAAAATATAAAAATTTTAATGGTTTTATATTAAAAAATAATTTTTTAAAATTTTATTTTGAAACAATTTTTAGAATTTTTAATAAAAAGTTATATTTTTTAAATAAAAAATTTAAAACAAATTAAAAAACTATTTTTTTTTTAAAGATTTTTTTAATAGAAAAAATGTATTCAAAATTTGTTTAAATAAAATCTTATATCTTAAAATAAAATTTAAAAAGAATAAAAAATAAATTTTTTTTATAAAAAAAAAAATAAAAAAATTAATTTTTATAAATAAATTTCAAAAGTTTTTAAAAAGAATTCAAAAATTTTTATTTTATTTACAATAAATCAAGAAATATTTCCTTTTTTTAAAGAAAATTTTCTTTTCTATTTTTTTTTTTGTTGAGTCTACGATTTAATTAAATTTAATAATTATTATTAATTATTGCAATTATTATCAATTATCCGCATTAATGTTGTTTTCTTTCTTAGTGTGTGTTTCTTTCAGTGGTGCATTTGTGCTGTGAGATTGTGTGTTGGTTTTTTGCGTTATGAATGGCTTTAATTAAGTTCAGTTTTATTAAATTAATTAACATTCTTTGATTTGCACAAACTGTTGTAATATTAATAATTTTTAATTGTAATTACTTTTTTTATTTTGCTTTAATTTCACCGCAATTGTTTGTAATTTCACCCAAAAAAACTATTTTTTTGTTTTAAATATTTTTGTTGTTGTTTTTATTTATTTTCTTTTGTAAGTGTGTGTTTTTTTGTTGTTCAGTTTTTCTTTATTTTTTTTTTTAAGTTGAGAAAAATTCGCGTTTATTGAATGACAATCAAGTAAAAATTGTACTTGTTACCCGCCTGATTGCTAAAAGCGTACTGATTTTGATTATTTGTTATTACGGCGTAACAAGCGCAAGCAAGACCCGTAGTTGTAGTAGTAGTAAAACGAACAACAACAATATAAAAAGACACACAGAAGACAAACCAAAAAACAAATAACAAAAAAAAATTGAAAAGAAACACAGTGAAACAAACACACAATATAATAAAAATTATTCAGTTGAAGTGTTGTTGTAGATTGTTGTACTCGCACTCGCAACAACAACCACAACTAAACTGACACATCCATAAGTAAAAACCAAACACAGATACTCACACTCATACTCATACCCCACACTATACAACAACAACGAACAAAAACAAAACACACACACAAAAATACAAAGTTACCAAAAGCAAAAGAATAAAATTAAAAACAAAAATAAAAAACAAACACAAACTAAATAAAAAGAAAATAAAATCATTATAACTACTCAAACAAACTCGCACACGAACCAGAAGAGAAAAGAACAAATTGTACTCGTAATGATCATTAACATCATCATAATAAACAACAACATAATAATGATGATGATGAGTACACTCAACACACACACACTCGCACACGAACTTTTTTGCCTTTATTTAACAGTAAGTGAAGTGAGCAAAATAACAACAACACTTACTCATGCAACGTAATGGAGAAATGATACGTAACGTAACAACACTTGGCTTTGGACTTGTGTTGCAAGTAGTACTAGAACTTTCGGGGATGGCTGATACACGTTAACTGAACTAAACTACAAAACTAAATGGCCAAATAAATGGGGGGCGAACAACAAAACTACTCACTCGTGTGCAATGTGTCAGAGTATTGGTTGTATGTGACAACAACAACAGCAACTCTAACTAAGAGGGAAAAAAATATCCTTTTCATACTTGCAACCATTTTAGCAAAGAGTTTAGAAAAAAGCTAAACAACAACTGTTTTTTTTTTCGGCCGAACCAACAAGCCTGTTTGTTGTATTTTAGACAGATAATAAAACACACACATTGTGCTTAGTTTTGCTTTTGCTTTTACATATCAGTATTGCGAAAATTTCAATTACAAATTGTACCAAGGAAATTGTAAAAAGGTACTTTTTTGTGGCAATTTTCTTATTAACAACCAAGGACCATTAAAGGTGGTAATTTGTAAATATTTTTCATTTCAAAGTATTTCAGATTTTGGAAGAAATTTTCATACTATGAGAAATCTTAGGCAATTTTCAAAATAATTCAAAAATATGTGGCAATGAGTTTGGTTGGTATATTGGCTGGATTTTAGACTCAAGGTTTATCTGGTATTAGCTAATGCATCTGCAGTATTTCTATAAGTGATCTTCGTTAAAAAACATATCGAATTTCATATGGACAGCTTTCGTGGGATAAAAGACCTCGTTGTTATGTGGTGAAGAATATATGAAAACTCTAATCCTTTCAACCTCTAAAGAGTTTTAGAATTTTTGATTCCCATCCGATTACAAATCCGATTTCCCATCCGATTTAAAAGATTTTTATAGTTTTGGATGGCGCTCGGCTAGGTATTGAAACATACTTGCGTGTACTATTTATCTCTTCTAATTACCGAGCTAAAGGCATTTTAAAATTGAAATTTTAAAATTTTGTCATTTGCCGCTTTTTTTAAAATATATGTAGGTCGTAGTTTTGGACTGAATAGACTCGAATTTTTAATTTAAACAACTAAATTTTGAATAACATACAAAAGATTTCACAGCAATATCAATTACGGATCTAAAAATAAACGATTTTCAAATTAAATATTCAAAAAATAGTTGACTCTTTTTTTTATTAAAAATAAACTTTCTTTAAGAACATATAGCAGTTTAATATTTTTCAATAAGGCATCTTTTTGGAGAACATTTTGGTATAAAATATAAATTTTCTTAATATTTTATTCAACAACAAGCCATTGGTTCTGACTTAGTCACATTAAGAAAATTTACAAACATTTTTTGGTATTAAAAAGTGGAATATTTTTGAAGGACGGAGACTTAAAGTGGCATATTTTTGAATCTAATTGAGATATTGACTTAAAATTGTTCCTAATATTTGCATTCCTTTTTTTGATACATATATTAGTTTTAGGAACTCCTTGGCTACGCTCACGTAAAATTTTTTCCTGATCGGGCCAGCCGCTTTGAAATGCCAGATTAATTTCCAAAAAATTTTGATTCTGCCACACTGTGCACTGCATGAGCGACTAAATAAGGTAGTATTCCCTACTCATAACGGGTTCTCATTATCACTACAGATATATTAATAAATAATTCGCTTAAATAGCTTTATGCGATCACTTGTCGCATAAACACTCACAGATTGCACAATTATTAAGTGTATGACTTCTAAATGCGGGATTTTTTTAAATGTTTAGCATTTATTGTGAAACATTTTTACAATATAAATTTATTCATAGTATTGGTCATTGTTAGCTAGGACATTTTCCCATGTTTCTGGCAACATATGGATTCCGAGTCAAAAAAACTGCTCGTGAATGAAGACCAGAGAGAGCGTTTCCCGTGCTGGACGGGGCACGGTCTGGACTATAAAGCGGGTGAAGCAAAACTTTCGAACCACTTTATTCTAAATACTTTTTAATAGTTGTTGCAACATGTGGCCGAATGTTGTCATGAATAGTATGGTTTCATATCTGACCGCATATTCTGGTCGTTATTGTCTGGCATGTCATGGTCTGGCTTAATTTAAGCAGCTCATAATAGATAGGACCCTTTTGCTCCCACCAAATAGAGACAAATACCTTAGCGCCATGGATATTTGGCATTGGTGTCGATTCGGCTGGTTGGCCGGGCCGACTCGAGTAATGATTCGCAAGTAATGATTCGGTGCAAAAATGATTTTCTTTTATAGCGTTCAAGAATCATTTCGGACATGCAAAATTAAAGTCACTCTGCTTCAATTCGTATGGTACCCAATTTCCCTGCTTTTGGATGAATACTGATGCTAGCAAGTGTCTTGAAATTGCTGTCAATGATTTTGCAAGATCTTGTTGAGTTTGACAACAACCTTCATGGAGTAATGGCTCCAATTCTAAGTCTTCAAACTTTTTTGGCTGGCCTTGGTGATCTTTATCTTCCATGTCAATATTAGCACATCTCAACTAATGGAATACATTCAAAGTTGAAAGCCCATGAAGTCTAGGACTTCACGTGGAATAAATTTGGGCTGTTTCTTCGATTTAGAGGTACAAATGACTTGCATTTTTGATATGCAGTTAGGACCACATCGTTCGATTTATCATAATATTCTATAATAGTGAGAAAAATGTTTCCCATTTCTTCTGAAATTTCTGAAAATTTCCGCAAATATCAGACGTATATGACACTTGATTAGGGTGATCGATTCTTCGACATTTTTTAGAAACCGGTTTTCGGTTTCTTCGAAAATTGCAATTTAATAAAAACCGGTTTCGGTTTTTTTATAAAAACCGGTTTCGGTTTTTTTATAATAACCGGTTAACCGGTTTTTTGGAAAAATATTAAAACGCCTAGAAATAAGAAGAAAAAATATTTTATTTATTAAAATAATAGTGATTAAAACAATTTTGATTACTTCTTTTATCCTTCACAAGGTCTTCGGTTCAAATTTAACCCATTTTGAAATTAATATTTAATATTTTCTAAAAGTGATTGGTTGATGTTTTTGATATTTTATGAATTTTATTTAATTTCAAATGTCAACAACTACGTTAGGTTTTTAGAAAAACTAATTGGCAAAAAAATATCTATAAACTTGTTTGGACTTACGGTATTTTGTTACGCACAATTAAGTTACATTTTTTTAGAGTTTTGGTAGGACCACAATATATCTTTGGTAGATCTAATATATATCTGTCTCTTATTATCATACTTGCTGAACATTATACTAGAACTACATTTTTAAATTAAAATTGCATTTTTTCTAAAAATTAGTGGTTGATTTTTTTGATATTTTATGACTTTAATTTAATTTCAAATGTCAATAACTACGTTAGTTTTTTTTAAAAAAAATCTATTTTCTATTTGGATCAAATTTGACCAGAAGATCGTTAACGTCAGTAAATTTTAAGACCATATGAAGGTAAAATAATCTCTTAGGAATAAGTAAAACACAGTTTAAATGCTTTGGAGTATATCGATTTTTTTTATAAAACTAGACATTGAAAATCATCTTTTACTCGGTGTATTTGTAGGACATATAGAAAACAAAGCATTGAGTAAGTTTTCAGGCTTACTAGGTCACTTGTGACATTTTCTAAATATAAAAAGTCTTCTAAAATAGTTGAAGTATTTGTTTAAATTTTTTTTTGGGATTTTGAATATTTTTTAAAGTTTTTAATACACTAAAACTCATAAAAACACACTTTTAGATAAAACCGGCTATTCGAGGAGAAAAACCCGGTTTCTTCAATATTCGAAATGTGAGCTTTTCAAAAAAACAGAAACCGACCAAAAAAACCGGTTATTAAAAACCATTATAAAAAGCATTACCTGTCGAATGGGTCACACAGTATGCTATTTATATCATGTTGTGCTCAAAGGTTCGGAGAGGAATTTTCCTATTGCCAAGGAAATGGAGTATAATTTTCGCCAAACATGTCTACATTTTTCCAGGATTTGTCGTAGAGCGAATATGTAGTCGATTGTTTGTTTGTTGGGCACTCTGAAAAGGTCTTGACATTTCAATAAGTTTGTATTATTCAGTCAGTAGTATGTTGTAAGATCCATCCTTCTCTGGTTGTTGCTCCGTACATGTTTAAGTCCGATTAAGTAATAGCAAATACTCATTTGGCAAGTTATTGCCTAGCATGCTGAATGATTTTACAATCTCGCACGGTTCTTTCAAGTTTCTTAATATTTTAGTTGTTGGAGATTTCTTAGAGGAAAGAGAATTGGTTGACGAAAGTTTTGCTAATTCATAGTGAAGATATGTTAAGTTTTTCTATGAGAAATATTAGCTTTGAACTTTTTATCATATTTGGTTTATATTGAAGCACTTGTGTATGTAGTTCAGTCGCGGATCAAGAAGTGGGGAATGAAATTTGTTTCCCCAAAACCGAAAAGTTTTAATATTACAGTAGTTTTGACTTACCTGCCTTTCACTTAAGAGCATTTTGCATATAAGTGCACAAAACTTTTGTTTTGCATATTTATTTACCAAACTCCATATAAATTCGTTAATTTAAGTGCATTGTTCATACCTGCACATTTAAGATACTTTTGGAAGCTGTAACTGGTTTTCATGAAAAAAATTTCATTCATACACAATTAAATCAAAACAAAATAAGGAAGAAGTTTGCAACTTCTTAATAATTTGGAACGTAGCTTAAATAACAAATTTGTTGTTATGTTTAGACGGAAAAATCAAAGCTTCATGTAAATTATTTGCTGCTAGCTGCTTTTTTGGGCAGTAAACTTAAATGCACTTACCAGTATCAATGAGCACGTAAGTGCATTAAGGTTAACTGTTTTTTTATCTTACCTGCACAAAATATCGTGCAAAGTTGGTTGTGCAGGTAAGTCAAAATTACTGTATAAATGAAAAAGGAGAAAAATTTTAAATAAATTTTACTTTAAATCCAAAAACTTAACTTTGGTCAAAAAGGCAATAATCAGATTAATAAATTAAAAAGAAATCGAGATCAGCTACATATACATATTTAACAAATTTGTTTACGGGAATCAATTTTGTTTTCTTTTAATTGCATTTATGAAATGGTAGTTGTTCTCATCTGTACCATAAAATGTACATTTTTAACTTCTTCTCAATCTCTTGTCATCCACACACATGTTACTTAGTTTTGCTCTTGCGCTCACATACATGATTATGACCAACAGCACCATCACCAGCAAACAATACAACAATAATATTCAAAAAACATACTACATGTCATTTTGTTTACTTATAAAATTGTACTCTTCTTTTTGTTAATGCCACATTTAAATAAAAACCATTTTTTTGTATTAAAAACTCATACAAAAATCCTTGTTGTCTATCAAACGAAGGACCATACAACCCAAAACACAATAATAAATACAACCTGCTCGCTTAGTTAACACTAGTCTGCACGACCACTTACACTACAACTCATACTCAGTGATATTCGTGCAATTACTTGCCGAGACGAATCTGACTCGTTTAATAGTTTTTCTATTTATTTCGTTTTATTTCTTGTTGTGTCTGATGGTAATGATGTTGTTGTTGTCTATCATACACATGCATTGTTCATTATTATTAAAGTAATTACGATTGCTTGCTTGTTTAATGCTCATTATGATGTTTATCATTGGTTGTGTGTTGCTGTTTGTTTTGTCTCTACACTTCTGGTTCGTCTATTTGGTTCGTTGATATTTTTTGGAGTAAACGTTAGATTAGTGAGCGAACATGTTTTGTGTTTCGTCGTGTGTGCGTTCTAAAGGAGTTCGAAACAGACTAGTGTGTATTTTGGGGATAAAAATTATGAATTTTTTTTAGCCCTTTTTGGTAGTTAGATTTATGGAAGGCTTTAGAAAATGTTAGAGACACTAGGAATGACTACTTCATACCATCTGCATTATTTAGAAGTAGTTTAGTAATGGCTGCCATTTAATCGGATATACAAGTACTTGTTTATGAGCTGATTTAATAAATTCAGAATTCATTCATAATAAAATGCTTTCAACTTTTCAATAATTAAATTTTGATTGATTCAAATTTAATAGAAATTAATTTAAAATATTTCTTCTTTTAATTTGATTGTGTTTATCACCTATAAATGAAGAACAATTCGTTATACACAGAAAAAACTATATTTCTATTCAAATATTTATCACATATTGAACTGGTTTCAATTATTTTATAATTGAATTAAGTATTCATTTGCTCAAAAACAAAATTTTCTGATATTTTCTATTGAATTTTGAGTTTTGAATTTGATAATTTTGATAATTGAATATACAATTTTTGTTATTGATTGAACTTTAAATACAAAAATTATTGAATAGATAATTTTCATAATTGAAAAAACAAAAAATAACAAAAATGTGTTTTCATTACGAAAATTATCTATTCAATTTAAAGTTCAACCAATAACGAAAATTGTATATCCAATTGTCAATATTATCAAATTCAAAACTCAAAATTCAATAGAAAATATCAGAAAATTTAGTTTTTGAGAAATGAATACTTGATTTAATCATGAATTAATTGAAACCAGTTCAATATGTGACAAATATTTGAATTGAAACGGTTTAAGAAATAGTTTTTTCTGTGTAGATTTGAATTTGAAATATTTTTGCTGAACAAACATTGGCACTTAAGTCAACCATATGAATACAACGTTTCCCAATAGATTCAGATGATAACTTACAAGAATTACCATCGACAATGAAAGAAAATCATTCTGTGTTTAAGCAGGATTGTCAAAAGAATGATCCAGAGAATTTCAAAGTTGACCACCTTATGAGTAAAACAGCTTTTGGAGATCGCAATTTTTAAAAATATGAAATCATTTCATCAAAAAAGTCATAGTTTACTATATAATGTTTCTTTAAAAAATTCATAATGTATTTTAATCTAATTTTTGTTTAAAAAATTTAATAATTTTTATTAACTTTACTCACTTCTCTATTATTTCAAGTTCCCATAATTAATACAACCATTAAAATTAGTATGTATGTATGAATTTGAAATAAATATATTTATTCAAGGTTACAATAAAAAAAAATCACAAATACATATTTTTATTTTGCTTTAATATTCACACCCGGTTGACATCATTATAATTTTGTGTTTTTTTTTTGCTTCATATAAAAATTGAAATATAAAATTGAAAAAAAAAAATAATACATTTGTTTTTCTATTTATTAAATTAATTTATATGCACACGTACAATTTTGTTTTAACAAAAATGAAAAAAAAAAATATAAAATAACAATAATTTAATGTTTATGAATTAAGAGACGCCAAATACAACAAATACAATACAAGAAATTGTATTAAAATAAATAAAAATACGTAAAAATAAACGCAAGACGCCCACGAAATATTTTAATTTCATTTAATAATTTTTTTTTTTTCGAAATTCGAAGTATGTTTTTTATTATTTTGAAAGACTAAATAATTTGGAGACAATGAAAACAAGCGAAAAACAATCTTTTTTTGTCTAATTAGTATTATTTTTTGGGGAAAATAGGCCATAATTATAAGGAGGGGAAGAATTGAGATATTTTTATTAGAAAAATAATGCTGGTTGTGTTTATATTTTTAAATTTAAAACATTTTATTTCTGTTTTTTAAATTGAGAAATTTTGAGGATAAAAATATGACATTCCAATAAAGATTTATTATTGAATTAATTTTTTTTTAAATTTCTGAAAATTTAAGAAAAATATTCTCCTCTTGAATATAAAATTCTGTAAATTTCATATCAAAATTTAAATAATTTTAATGAAAATTCAGAATAATTGCAATGCAGCTAAATTGCCTAATATGAAAGGTTAAGACCCCTTTTCTTTCAAATCATATCTAAATTGTATATCTTCCTTTTCTAAACACGAATTAGAAACTCATAGAGTTCACCGGCAAGTGTTATTTATGAAACATCGGGCAAATGGCCTTCACGGCTTTGCTGGTAAATTCGTGCTTTCTTGTTGAAATTTTCCATGAATCGATAGCATACATGTGTTGGATTTTCAATAATTTAGCGTTGAATTTCCTCCTTCAAGGCACTGACGATTGTGGACTTGTTAAATCGTGTTAAATCAAACAATTAAATTGGCCAATTCTGATCACTGAAACGAGAGAGTACACGAATTGTTTCACAGGCTGTATAACATGTTGCACCGTCTTGTTGAAACCAATCAAATACGAAAGTCCGTGCCTTTTTGAATGAAACACAGATTTTTGGATACAATTTTTTTTTATTTTGTCAACCTTTGAGTTTTATGCACTTTGTCCAACGTTTCTCCAAAAAATTAAATTTGTCGAGGTCAATAAAATATGTATTTTTTGTGCGATGATTTCATCGTTGAAATCAAATCTCTTTCCGCCGAGACATTTCTTGAGGTTTGAAAACAAGTAATAGTCACTCGGGGATAAATCCGGTGAATAGGGCGGGAGATTGAGCATTTCGCAGCCTAATTCATGGATTTTTGTCATGAAAATTGTACATTGAACCCATCTTGTGGAAAGCCTTCTCATACCCAAGTGATCATTCAAAATTAAAACCACTGAGCCATGTGAGTTCCTATGGCTTCCACAATCTATCGCACTTTCAATCTCCGATCGGCTAACACCATATCGTGATTTGAGTCATAGAGTTTTGCCTTTTGTACACCCAATTGTGAGCAAACGCTGCAGTCATCTTGCCTGTTGAAACTACTGAGCCAACTTTCTCGCAATTTCAATCTCCGATCGACCAATACCATATCGTTATTTTTTTCTCAATTGTTTCAGGTGTAAAGACCTCAACTGGGTGTCCAGAACGTTTGGCATCTTCCGTTCTTATACGCCAACCACTTTTTTAGCATTGAAATTAATGCTGTAGAGTTCCCATTTATCAAGCTTAGCCTTTATTTGAGTGATGATTTTTTGTAAAAAAAATAATTCTTAATGAGCAGATGAAATTCACTTTTCTCCAATTTATTCTCATGTCATGAGATAGTCTGCTATCAATGGCTGTCAAACACAAACTAAATGACGCAGCTTGTTCAAATTTTGACAGGAGTCAACTGACAGTTGCCTGTTGACAGAAGTAGTGTTTCCCTTTCAGTTAAAAGCCGGGATATACAATGAAAAATGTATCCATTAAGATAACCCGAAGAGTAAGAGATCATATGTGAAGCCCGGTCATCCTGCCAAATCGACACCAAAGCCAAATATCCATGTCGCTAATGTAATGCTCTGTATTTGGTGGGATCAAATTAAACCGGACATGAAACCGTAATATTTCATCATGGCAACGCAGGGCCACATGTGGCAATACCTGTTAAAAACTATTTAGAAAGAATTGCTTGGGAAGTTTTGCCTCACCCGCCTTATAGTCCAGACCTTGCCTCGTCCGACTACTATTTGTTTCGATCAATGCAGAACGCTCTCTCTGGGATACTCTGCACTTTAGGACAGAGTATTCGAAATTAGCTTGATTCGTTCTTGGCCTCAAAAGATGAGCAGTTCTTTTGGATCGGAATTCATATATTGACAGAATGATGGGGAAATGTCATAGCTAACAATGACCAATATTTTGAATAAATTTATATTGTACAAATGTTGCAAAATAAATTGAAAAATCCTGCATTTTTAAGTCATACACCCAATAATTGCCTTTCGAAATTTTTTAATTCAAAATGAACAAAAATGTTCATACAAAAATTTTTAAAATTGATGAAAAATTTAGTGCGTTGCTCATAATTTTCTTTTAATTCAAAATTCGAATACATTTCTTCATCTCCAACAACAATAGCCTGTAAATAATAGAACAACAAGAAAAGAAATTGTTTTTTAATATAAAAATAAAAATGTCGTCGCGCCATAATCTATAACTATATGAAACATACACACAATTTATTATTCAAACACTCAGATACAAAAAAAAAAAAAAAAAAAAGATATTAATGATTTCTTTTTTAAAATAGTATTGGTGTATTTTATTGAACAATTTCAGTGTGTGTTTAGTGTTATAAATTAAAAACAAATACAATTTTTATTAAAACGAAAAATAAAATAAAAAAAAAAAATATAATAAAAATTATATGAGTACAATCGACCGACGACGAGTATATTTGGGTACCAAAATATAGTTTAGTATGTAGGTATAACTTATTTTAGTATTGCTATTGATGTTGTTTCTTTATTTTTGTGATGTTTTAAATGTTAATTAGTACAACACGAATGTATTTGGAAAAATATATTTTATTTTTGTATTGTGTATGTGCTTTGGAATCAATAACACTGAGAAATTAAGTACAATGCTATTTTTGGGCTCTTATTCATATTAATCTTAAATTTATTACTTGAATCAGAGTTTGATCACACGGGTTTAATATAGTTTTCCTATAAAAAAATTAAGAAATTGGCCTATTTTCGATGCACATTTCTAAGTTGTTATACTTCGTTGAAAAAGCCTTTGAAATACCTTTCTTACAGAATGTTTTATCCGTGAAAACTGTTTTATTTATTACCGGATATTTGAACTTCTGGAGGGAACTAAGACTTTGAAAACCCTATCAAAATCTGTGTATGGAGTAATATAGTCCGAAGGTTGGTATATGATCGAAGGCAGTAGGCCCAGAATTCCCGCGAGACCATATGTTTTCGATCTCTAACATCATGATGCGTTAAGCCTTGCTGCGCTGCACATTGGTTGAAGTTCATACAACGAGCGGCTAAAAATAGAAGAAATTGTCCAAGGACAATAAAACTTGGCACATAGGCATTTTTTGTTTGAATCAAGAAAAAATTGAAAAATCAAAATGATCCGCCTACTTTTAAGCCCACCTCCCATACAAAGTGAAAATTAAATTTTGACCTACGGCATTGATTTTTGGCACATAGCATTTTTAAGCACTCAGAATCATTAGTGTGAAATTTAAAAAATATCCGCCCACTTTTACGCCCACTTAACATACAAATTGTATTGAAAAAGTTTCATAACTCCCTTGATTTTTAATGCATCAACTCAATTTTCTCAAAAAATAAATATTATAATTGTAGAATGGGCTCCTGAAAATATATACCTGATCCGCCCACTTTTACGCCCATCTCCCATAGAAAAAACATGAATAAGTAATTTTTTTAAATAATAAAAAATAATATTAAAAAGGACAGATTAAGACTTTTATAGTCCGATTTGTCCCTTTAAACAAATAAATAAATAAATAAATAAAAAGTATTACCCAGCTTTGACGTTGATCGACTGGCTTGGGTTTACTTAATAATTTAAGTATAAAAAATAATAAAACACCCAGGAAAGGAGATAAATTTCTCCTTCCTACAACTAAAGAATTATGGCAACAACAACATACATGAACGAAAATTCATGTTTTGTTACTTTATCACTATTTCACTTTATAGTTTTTACTGTTTTTTTTGAAAAGGAGCAGGTAGGAGCAGCTGAATTTTTTTTAACTTTTAGCTGAGACTTCAAGCAGTAATTTGACATCTTTCGTTAAACAGCGCTCCACAGCGCTAAAAAGATGCAGTCCGCTGAAGTTGATGAACATTGAAATTTTGATGTTGTTTATATTTTGTTCTACGAAATTTTTTATATGGCACTTTTTCCAACTTTTTTTAATGCAAATCTCATCTATGACAATTGTCATTTACGAAAATATACAACAAAGTCAAATGATAAGTTTGCTGTGATTGTACCAAAATATTCAATATACAGTAAATTTGCATGCCATTTTAAACAAGCGAACATATATGAACTTCGATCGTGTCTGTCCAAACAAATAATAAATATATCAGCCTAATATTACGGAATCATAAAATTCTGATATCTGACAACAAATTACCAAAAAATTATCCAAATTGGCGAACATGAAAAAAATGAATTTCGGCCACTCTTCAACCATTGTGCGCTGCAGGCATAGGTTGTCATTATGTGAAGGTCTATTGGAACAAGGTGCGGTATATTATTCAGTGTCCCTGAATTACTAGTTCTTAGTGCGTCAGTTATGCCAATGCAAGCTGATCTCTGGACTTTATATAGTTGGTCTACGACATAGTTTTTTTCACCATACAAGAGATCCATAAGTAAGAATTGGACGTACAATAGCTGTGTACGCCCATTTAACTAAGTTGGGACTAAGTCCTCATTTTTTACATCATACAGACAGGAGTAATATGCCACCGTTGCCTTCTTAACCCTGTATTGAGTATTCAGTTTCCATGATAGTTTAGAGTCCAGAATAATATCTAGATATTTCACATTATTTGGAAGTCGGATTTTGAAGTTTTTCAACCGCGGAAGTCTGAAGCCAGGAATCTTGATCTTTCTCGTGAAAAGTACAAGTTCTTTTTTGCATGGATATACCCCAAGACCACTTTCCATTACCTAATTGTTGAGAAACCCCAAAGCATTGGACATAATAGCGCTAATCACACCCGAAAGCAATTATTATACAAGTATCACCACATCGTATGCATTTTATTCTTCTTTTGTCTAGCTCAATGAGAATCGATTTAAAAACGTAGTGAAGAGATCACTCCACTCTGAGGTATGCCTCGTCCAACATGCTTAGACTTAACGCTATTACCAAGATTTCCTGTAAATATTATTGATTTCAACATGAATACTTACCAGTCGCTGATATACTCTTCAACGTCTATGTTAATAAGAACTTGTTGAATTGCAGGAGTAGTTACATTATTGAAAGCACCCTCTATGTTAAGAAAAGCTGTCATTGTGTTTTGTTGAAATTCGATGAAAGTAGCTGCTTGAGAGCCATGTTGTGCCCTTTAGTCGATGCCTTATATGAGAGACGATGCCTTATATTGGAGTCGATGAGTCTTTCTAACGTTTTAAGTTGGAAAGATAAAAGACTAATGGACAGAAATCCTTCGCATTCTCATCACTACTTTTGCAGATTTTGGAAATAATAACGATCTTGATCCTCGCCCAGTTACACGGAACATGGGTAAGAGAGAGACAGAGCGTAAATATTCTGTGAAGCCAGGGGCTGATATGCATGGTAAGAAACGTTGCTGTCGATATTGGATGGAGTCCTACTTTCAATAGCAATATCCGTAGCAACATCCTTGCGGCCAGAGAAGTGAGTATTCAGTAGGATATCAAGTGATTCAGCTGAGGATTCGGAACAGGAATCATACATTATTTTAATATATGTAGGATTGGATTGCCCCTTGGCTAGAATTCTGTTAAGTCTTGCAGATTCCTTTGTGTTATCTATCAATTCGAGGAAACTTCTCCATGAGTTTCTTTTAGCAACTACTATAGCTTTTTTGTAATCTTTTATATTATCACGGTAGGTTTGCCACTCGGAGCTTAAATAGCTCCGAGTTCCGCAATGGAGGGGAAGCTCTTCTTAGCCTTAGCGACTGGGAATCTTCAAAAGCTTTGACAACAGTTCGAGTCCTCAAGAACTAGAATATTCTTATGTTTATATCTAAGGATTCCTTTAAATTTGAAGCAATCGGTTCTTCTTGGGTTCCTAAATTGTATTTTCTCTATCAAGTTCTGAAGTCTAATTTCGAAGAGAATCCAATTGTTGTCAGAGAACGACCTTTTGTTGGATACCCTCCAACTATCTACTGATACCTTAGACCTATCATTAATGAGTGTAATGTCTAATACCAGTTGTGCAAACTTGGAAAAATTAATGTTGGTGTGTTACCAGAATTACATATACTTAGTTTGATAGAATCAATGACGATAATGGTCGGGGGATTTTTTAATAACTCGAAACTCTTTTTGATAAAGCAGTAATCCAGAATAATTCAGATTTGTATTTTCCGGCTCTTTTCCGCTACTTTTTGAATTGCTCCAGCTGTGAGTTGACTCGTGTCAAAATTTGAAGAAGCTGCGTCATTTATTTTATGTTTGACAACCATTGATATTGACTTGAGGAGTAATTGGAAAAAAAGGGAATTTTTTGCGGAAAAAAATATCAATCAAACAAAGGCTAAACTTGATAAATAATATGGGAACTCTGTACCATGAACTTGAATGGAAAAAAGTGGTTTACTGAATTTCGTTGTGGCCGTACAAGCACGGAAGATGCCGAATGTTCTGTACGGCTACATGAGTTCTCTACACCAGAAACAATTGAAAAATAATCACGATATGGTGTTGACCGATCGGAGATTGAAAGCCAAGAGATTATGGAAGCCATAAAAATCTCCCAAGGCTCAGTGGATTAAATTTTGAATGATCACTTGTGTATGAGAAAGCTTTCCTCAAGATGAGTGCAATGTGCAATTTTCATGGCTAAAATCCATGAATTAGGCTACGAAATGCTGCTTCTTCCTTCCTATTCTCCGGATTTAGCCCCGAATGACTATTTCTAGTTTCCAAACCTGAAGAAATGTCTCGGCGGAAAGTGATTTGACTAAAACGATGTAACCATCTGACCAAAAATACATATTTTGAAAAATCTTATGTTTTGAAAGGGATAAAAAAAGTGCAGAAACGTGAAAAACCTGTGTTTCATTCAAAAAGGCACGGAGTTCTTGACCCATCCTTGCATTCAACTAACTCACGTACAGCACTAAATTTACTCCACTATCTTATAAGAATCCCGACATATATTCATACCAGGGTGACAAAGGAATTTAATGATAAAGCCAGGCGCGGATACAGGTCAACCTAGGGGGAGGGGTTGTTAAAATGAAAACTTGTTCTACATTTTTCAATTCTTTCCTTTTTATATGAACTCTTTTAGGATTTGGGGCGGGGGAAATTCATATTCCCCCCTCTGGATCAGCGCCTAAAGAGGAGATATACAAATTAAAGAGCAGAATATTTATTTAAAAACAAGTAAAAGAGCTATATTCGGCTGTATCCTTAACCGAATTATATTTTAAAATAAAATTAAATTAATTTAGGTAAACAAAATTCAAAAACTTTTTTTAAAGTATTTTTTAAATTATTAACGAAAAAAAATGGTAAAAAACTTTTTTTTTAAATTTTTTTTTTCAAATTTATTTGAGAAAAAACCTAAAAAATGTTTGGGTAAAAAAATTAGGGTAAAAAATATTTTTCCCGACTTTGAGCAATTGTAGGTCCGACTTACTTTGGTCTGATATACGCCCTTACAAAGGTCATTGAAGTATCTATTATTGGATATCCAGATTGTCTATTTTAATGACTTATTAATCCAGTTATAGTTAAAGAACAAGTAAGAGAGCTATATTCGGCTGTGCCGAATCTTATATACCCTTCACCCTAACAATTTTTTTTTTGGAAAAAAAATTTAAGAAAAAAAAAAAATTTTTTGATAAAAAAAAATTCGGGTTAAAAAATATTTTTCCCGATTTTCCCGGTTCAAGTTACTATAGCCTTTATACATCGTTGCAATGGACTTTGAAATATCTATCATTAGAGATATCCATATTGTCTATATCAATGACTAAGTAATCCAAATATAGATCAAAAATAGGCCAAAAATCGAGGTTGTCCCTATTTTTTCCTTATATCTCAGCCATTTAAGGTCCGATTGTCTCGATTTTAAATAGCAACCGAGCCTTAAGAAATCCCGATATGGAGGTATGAATCATGTATCTAAGTTAGTTGGGGACATGTAGAAATTACAAACGGAATGAAAAACTTATATGTACCCTTGCCACTCATGGTGAAGGGTATAATAAGAATATATTATTGTCTAATAATGAGTAAATCTAATGCTTCTTTCTACAAAATTGTATACTTTTACTACTTTTAGGACATAAACAAAAACTTAATGATTAATTTGAAGATTCCCTCTTAACAAATGGCTGGCTAAAATTTTCCAAAAATCTTTCACATATTCATGTGCTTAGTAATTATTTTAGAAAAATTCCTAAAATTTTAAACTCGTACACAGAAAAACAATGAAATAATTTATGAAAAATAATATATTTGGAACAACTGTATTTGAAATAAACACCTAAATACACCCATACACACAAAAAGTCGACGACAATTATGTACACACGAGGTAGAAATTTTCAATAAAACAAGACAAAAAGCTAAAAATATCAATTTTATTACTTTGAATTAAAATGTTTTTTTTTTCAAAAGTGTCCCTCTACAATATTTAAAGAAAAACACACACAGATTGCCTCCCTCTTTAAACACCTAGAAACAATGAAGAAACAATTCTTCTAAAGTGTGTCTGAATGTTTATGAAAATGTCTGTCTGTCTGTCCGTCTGTCCGTCTGTCTGTGCGTAAAAAGCATCTACTAAATTTATTGAAAATACTTAATAAATATATTGTACATTAATACTTAAAAACAAGAAAAGATCTCCAAAAGTTTTTGTATCCCCCCGAAAACTAAGAAATAATCTAAGAAAAAAAATAAAAAAAATTAAAATACCTTTAGAAAACTTTTGTTTTCTTGGATTCTTGTTGGAAAAACATGATGAAAATGAAGATGAAGAAAAGCAATAGCAGAAGAGACAACCGGAAAAAGTAATGACACAAAAACAAGATAATCATTAGGGGGACATTTGTCAAATGCACTCACTTAGACATTTATACAGACAAACATTTAGAGAGACATACATACTATATGCAGACACCTTCATATGTATGTTGTTGGTTGGTTGGACTTAGTATTTTCTGTTGTTTTTAGAAAGATTCAGATAGAGATGCAGTTACATTAATGTGAACACATAAAACAAAAACATCACAGCATCAACCCAGCCATTCATTCAATCAGTCAGTAAGTCGGTTGTTCTTTATTCGGTGATGTTGGTGACAAAGAAGAAAATAGTTTCATCTTTACATGTTTATATGTTCATCTTAATAAAAATTATCTTTCAAACTTCGATTTGTATTTTTCTTATTTTTTTATTTAGAAATAATAGGTAAAGAAATAATAGATATTTTATTAAGGTACAGTGGAGTGTTTTGCTGATCGTAGAACTTTTATAAATTTAAATTAAGGTGAAAGATTTCGAATTATACAAGATAAATTAATAAAAATATTTTCCAAAATTGGTTAAAAGGATGGTTTTTTTAACGTTTTCCAAATTTCGAGGTCATATTAGTATGACATTTGGTATAAAACTGCAACAATGCAAATTTTAATTGGGATAATGTTACATATTAGCTGTAAAGCAGTGGTCGGCACTTATAGCCCATAAGCAGCGAACTTGTTCGGTTATGTACCCGTAAACAATACAAATTGCAACGATGCTCATACAAACTATCAAAAAAAAAACGAGTAAGAAAGTATGGTGGGTCAAGCCCGTCCATATAATACCCTACACTAAGTAAATGAGCAAAAACATTTTTCTTTTAAAACTTCAATAATTTTTATTCGTGAGTGGTTTTCGAAATGGGCCTTATATGGGAGCTATGACCAATTATGGACCGATCACCATGAAACTAGGTTGCGTGATTTATGTCTATATGAAAGTTATTTTTGTTGAATTTTATGTGAATACCAACATTTTTAAGAAATTTATGTTCGTTAAAGTGATTATCGGAAGCGGTTCTTATATGGGAGCTATGACTAATTATGCACCGATGATAACAGAATTTGGTGACATGAATTTCGTATATATAAAACTTATTTGGAGCAAAATTTGTGAAGATGCCTATATAAATTAAACATTTATGACCGATAAAGTCCAATTTCAGGAGGATATTTGTATGGGGGCTAGGTGAAATAATGGAACGATTTCTTCCATTTTCAATAGGCTCCGTCCTTGGGATGAAAAAATTATATGTACCAAATTTTATGGAAATATCTTCAAAATTGTGACCTGTACTCTGCGCACAAGGTTTACATCGTTTAATCAGAGAGTGATTCTGAGTCGATTCGGTATACTCTAAGATGGGTGCTAGACTAATATTTTTGGGTGTTACAAACATCTGCACAAAAGCATAATACTCTCCCCACTATGGTGGTGTAGGGTATAATTACAATCAATAGCTGACCATATGACAGATTACAACAGAGAAATAATGTTCTCTATATGCCAAATTCGTATTCGTAGAAAATGAAGCAAAACTCACAATCAATAGCTGTTCAGATTACAAAAAAGGAAAACATTTGATTATAAACCATATTCTTTTTATGGCGATCACTGCTCGAAAGTTTGATAATGCATTTACAAGGGAAAAAATTTAATTGTTTTCAAAAAAAAACTACACGGCAACAAAATCGAAAAAATTTTGGAGGCCTTTTAAACCACTACATAATTTTGATGTATTGTGGTTCCAGTACAAAAATGGTAAAATTTTTAAATTCTATGGATAGATTTTTTTTTAAATTTTTTTAAATGTGAATAAATTCGAAAATAATCCATCGATTTTTATGAATGACATCTCACTTTGTTCTTATTACATGTGGCTTTCCGATAAAGCAATAAATCTAAACAATTTCTGCCGTTTTCGATTTTTCATGATTTTTTTAAAACAAAAAAATTGGATATTTTTACATAAAAAATATATTTTTTTGTATCAATTTGTTATTATAACTCCAAAACTACTGAGCCGATTATAACGCAATATATATGGAAAAATTTGTACATTAAATGGGGAAAATGTTTTCAACATTCAATCAATCAAAAGAAGAACACTAACTACTCAATTTTATGTATATCAAAAAAAATTTTATTTCTGAAAATGAGCGAATTCACATAATTGTGAATAAATTATACGCGGTTTTGCGACAAAGTAATAAACCTGAACAAGTTCTGCCGTTTTCGATTTTTCATGAGTTTTTTAAAACCAAAAAATTAGCTATTTTCACTTAAAAAATATATTTTTTGCTTCAATTTGTTATTATAACTCCGAAACTACTTATCCGATTAAAACGCACTACATAAACAGATTAAAGATTGTGTAAATTTGAACCTTTTTAAGTTTACTTTAATAATATCGGACTAACCCTTTTTGAGTTATCATAAATAATGTGGAGAAACATCTAAAAAAATTCACAATTTTAGAAACAAAATATATCCATATAATTTTACCATTTTTGTACTTAGGTAACCATGATGCTTCAAATCTATATAGTGGTTAGTGAAGCCTTTTTTTGCTGTTGACCTGATATTAATAATTAAATTTCGCATTTGATTATAACAAAAGAATTTCTATAAGAAACATTGGAGTGGGAAAATGTTTATTCAAGGTCACATGTACAGGAAAAAGATGAAAACTTTTTACTTATTTTGATATGATTTTTTGTCAAACTATGATTTCTCCACTTTCATACTTTTTAACATTTTATGAAATTTCTTCTAAAGATTTAATAATTTTTCTTCAGGATTTTATTACAGATACATATGAGAATAAAAGCTGAAAAGAATTAATTCAATACCTCTCAGTACCTTTGATTTGAACTTTGTAGTTTTAGGGAAAAACTCAAAATTTGCAAAGTGATAAATTTTTTATAATGGAAGCGTCATATTCGGGAAGTTTTGCTTTACTTCTTTAATTTTAAAAAGAGTGCCGGTGAATCACATAGATGTCTCACCAAAGCTTATGATAAATGTGTTCCATTGGTTTCACCGTGCGAAAGATGGTTTGTGCGGTTCAGAAGTGATGAATTTTAAGTAAAAGAAAGCCCAGGCCATCCAAAAAAGTTTGAAGACCAAGAATTATAGGCATTACTCCATGAAGATTGTTGTCAAATTCAACAAGAGCTTGCAAAATCATTGGGAGCTACCCAAGCAACAATTTTAAAACGTTTGTGAGCAGCAGGATTCATCTAAAAACAGGGAAAGTGGGTACGAATTGAACCTGAGAGACCTGGAAAGACGATTTTGTATGTCTGAAATACTGTTAGAACGCAATAAAAGGAAATGGATCCATTACTATAACCCGAAGAGTGAGAGATCGTATATGAAGTCCGGTCAACCAGTCGAATAGATATCCTGCCAAATATCCATGGCGCTAAAGTAATGCTTAGTATTTGGTAGAACTAAAAGGGTCCTATCTACTGATATCTGGCCAGGCCATCACAGGGAACCTGTACCGAACCCAACTGATTCGTTGGAAGGGACCATTGTCTGAAAAACACCCAGAATATGCTTACCTGACTTATAGCCCAGGCCTGGCGCCGACCGACTACTATTTGTATCGATCGGTGCATAACGCTCTGGGATACTCTTCATTTCAAACAGAGTTTCCAAAATTGGTTTGATTCATTCTTGGCCTGAAAAGTTGAGCAGTTCGGATTATTTAGAAATGACATTGTAAGCAACAAATAAGGAAATTAAAGCTTTTGTGAAATTTTTTACTAGCTCGAACAATTTTCAACGGTGAGGCGCCCATGGCTTCCACAATGTCTCGCACTTTCCATCTCTGATCGGCCAGCAACATATAATGATTTTTATACCCTATACCACCATAGTGGGGAGGGTATAATGCGCTTGTGCAGATGTTTGTAACGCCCAAAAATATTAGTCTAACACCCACCTTAAAGTATACCGATCGACTTGGAATCACTTTCTGTGTCGATTAAACGATGTCCGCCCGTCCGTCTGGCTGGCTGGTTGTCGATTAAACGATGTCCGCCCGTCCGTCTGGCTGGCTGGCTGTCCATGTAAACCTTGTGCGCAGAGTACAGGTCGCAATTTTGAAGATATTTCGATCAAATTTGGTACATATTATTTTTTGGGCCCAAGGACTAAGCCTATTGAAACTGGCTGAAATCGGTCGATTATTTCACCTAGCTCCCATACAAATGTCCTCTCGAAATTGGACTTTATCGGTCATAAATGTTTAATTTATAAATGTAGCTCCACAAATTGCGCTCCATATAAGTTTTATATATACAGAATTCATGTCACCAAATTTTGTTACGATCGGTCCACAATTAGTCATAGCTCCCATATAGACCCGCTTCCGAAAATAACTTTAACGTGCATAAATCGCTTAAAAATGTTGGTATACTCACAAAATTCAATATAGTAAACTTTCATATAGACATAAATCACACGATCTAATTTCATGGTGATCGGTCCATAATTGGTCATAGCCCCCATATAAGGCCCACTTCCGAAAATCACTCAAAAATATAAATTATTGAAATTTTAAAAGAAAAATTTATTATATGATCGGGCTTGACCGACCATAGTTTCTTACTTGTTTACAATTGAAATTGATAGTACAGAGCTTATATTAATAGTTTCAACCGGTTACAATTTTGGTACAAATAATAATAAGAATTAACCAAATTGGTTGAAAATAAATGTTTTTGTACAAAATATACAAATTCGATTCCTGTATTATATTGTCAGCTCATTCCAATATAACACTCTTATTTGTTTTTTTAATGGCCACTTTTCACTTAATCCAATTATTGAGAACTTAGAAGTGTTTTGACCTTTTTTAAGTGCATTTTTCCTGTTAAAACTGTGATAATATTCTTTAATTTTTTTTCCAAGATATTATAATAGCTACACCACTGTGCCAGCAATTTATCACCTTCATAAACAACAAAATGTCAGCGATGACTTATTTAAACTTTTTAGTTCCGTTCAAGAAAACAGCGATACAGTAAAGTGACACATGAAATGATCAGTTTACAAACACGTGTAGCTAGAAATTTAAGTTCCGGACACTCGACATCTAACATACCGAAATAAAGTATCTGTCTACAAACCAATCAACGAACAATCCAACCAACATAAACAAAATAATAGTAAAATAATGATTTTCGAAAAAATCTAAGCTAAAAATTAAGTAAAATTTTGTGTTTTCTATGATAACAACACGCACGTAAGATTAAATACAATAGTTACAATAAAAACAACAACAACAAAATAATGAGATTCATTTAGACCATAGAACCATAGAACAACAACAACTCTGACATATTTGTTGTTTATAATTTTTGTCTATAAACTAATAGAAACAAGTGGGTGGTGCTTACGATTACTCGGTGAAATTAGATTGGATGTTTGTACAATACAACGATTCTTGTAGTCGCCACACAACAACATCAGCAATGGGGAAAAACAATCATGAAAAATAATGTAAAATAAATATCAGCTACAAGTTGTAGTAGCACATACATTTATACACTGCTTGCTTATATTTTCCGAACACTTGTTCTTATACTGTTTGCTGCTCTGTACAATTTAAGCTCTTTTTGGAACAAATACCACAATTGTCGACAGTGACGCACATGTACACGTTCTTGGTGATCGAGTACTCGTATTGAACACGTTGAGTTGTGTGGAATGACGATGACATACGAAAATATGTGTTCTAAAGCGCGTGCTCATATGAAATATGGCAGTAGGAGAAAGAGTGTGTTCATTACGGATTATAAAAATTAATCTATTAACAAAGGCGATAGCTCGCCTGCCATCATTATAGCTAGCACACTTGGCGAGCAGTAATTTCTTTGGGATTATACGACTTATCCATAATGATCTCCATCATCAACCAGACTGGCATGACATCAGGGACCAACCATGTCTCCAATGTTCTTCAGAAAAAGGAAGTTCAGCGAAGCATCGATTAGATACGGAAGAGTTAGTTTTATCATTTGAAGAACTTCAACTTGAGTACAGAAGTGGCCAACTTATGCTTTACAGTTCAGTCTCTTACCAATCCAACGTTGGTTGGATTGGTAAGAGAAAACCAACTCCTCAGTATCTAATCGATGCTTCGCTGAACGTCCTTTTTCTGAAGATCATGTTGGTTAGTAAATGTGGAAAAGCAGAAGAATTCTTTAAATATGTAGAAGAACCCCATCTTGAGTACAGAATTTGGCAAGTTGTGATCTACAGTTCTTTATCTCTCCAATCCAATCCAATTCAGTAGGTTCGTAAATGTGGAAAAGCGGTTGGTAAATGAGGAAAAGCGGAAGAATAAGTTCATCATCATTTCAAGAACTCCAACTGGAGTGCTGATCGTTCGTATAATTTAGAGAAAAATGCTTCTTAATTTGGTTTCTCCCACTACTTCTGTTTAACCCTCTAATGCCCAAGCATACCCAAGGCACTTATCGCAAAAATGCAAATATAAGTGATTTTGTATTTCAAAAACATATATAATAGTTGCTAAAAACGCACTTAAACTATTTTAAAAAGCTTTCAAAATTTTTAAAATGAAATATCAGTTATATATGCATTTATTGGCTTTTTGCGATGAGTGCCTTGAGGCATGCTTAAGCATTAGAGGGTTAAGTATTACTCTTCTATATTCCAAGCTCCTCCACAAGGAGTGTAAGTTAAATCATGTGAGGAAGATTGCCTCATTATGGTTATCTCAGCGAAATACAATATTTCTTCATTGCAGGTAATCTGAAACTATCAGTGAAGTCACTCTTCACCATCTGATAAATTTAAATTTTGATCATTGTCTATGGATTTAAAAATCCGACTGTGAATCATTCTAAAATTTTGGATGTCATGTCACTAACAAATTGCAAAGTAGAAACAAAATTCTCGATGCGTTAGTAGGCAGTACTTAAGGTTTGTATATTGAAACTTCATTCGTCTTCTACATTACAATTGGTCGGTTAATTAAGTCTTTGTTGAGTGATATCCTGTGGAGAAATATTCATAGCTATCAAAACGCAGCCTAAAGGATTGTCACATGAAAATTTTGATCAGGGAACACAATATCATGACAAAGCAATTAGTCTTGTGATGTCAATGGAGATATCCTCTAAACTGTAACATCAAACCTTGGAGTATTCTCTGTACGAGGAGAACATATAGAGGTATGTGCTGTATCCAGTGGCTTTGAACGATATTTAGAGATGCCGCAAATTCCCTGGTGGAATGGTAACGTTTGCATATCGTATTTAGAAGCCTGCTGAAGAAAATATTGGTAGTTCTGGCAAATTAGGCTTATAATGTGCCCAACTTATGGCCCGATTTTGACCGAGATCCGCATGACATTACAAATACTCTTTCACCGGGTCCCGGAACTAAATGTAATGTTGATAAAGCAGTTGTACCTAAAGTATTCAAAGTAAATCAAAGATATCAGATAGATTTTGAAGTTAAAGATTCAAAACTGTGATCGATAAGTAGCAACAGACTAGTATCTACTACATCATAGACTTTAGTATCCCTTTTGTTTTTAAATTAATCAACTGAGTACCATCCAATCCAACTTTACTTCGTCAGTTGATTCCTGAGGTGTCATCGAATCTTATTTTTCGAATATACCTTTGTTAATATGTTTACTGTGAGCGATACAAAGTGTCTTAACACTGTGTTCTTAATAGGGATGCCAATCCAGAAATCCCGATCCCGAAAATCCCGGGATTTTTCGGGATCGGGATTTCCCGAATCCCGGGATTTGTGAAAAAGAATCCCGGGATTTTTCGGGATTAACGAATCCCGGAATATTACAAGATTTTTGATATTTTCAGGAAGATTTTTCAAGCTTCTAAAATACCTAGAAAGCTAAATTTTAGCATACTTATAATTCCAATCTCGCCGAATCTTGTATACCCACCATCAATGGAGACTTGATTAGCATTTATGAATGAATGACTTATATCGAAATTTATGTTAATATCATTATATACAAATTATTTATTGACTATAAAATATTTTGGACTGGAACTCACAAAAGTTGGTAGAAGGGTTTATTTTCATATACAACTTGTTTATGACCAATTTCATCACGATATTAATTATTATAAGCCAATTGGACTAGGGACAAATGTAGCCCGATTTCCGCAATACTTTGCAGTATAATTTCGGAGTACTTAGAACTTATTTT